>NW_004949113.1:2554443-2603927 GCF_000317375.1 Microtus ochrogaster
AAGAAAGAAGAAGAAGAAGAAGAAGAAGAAGAAGAAGAAGAAGAAGAAGAAGAAGAAGAAGAAGAAGAAGAAGAAGAAGAAGAAGAAAAGGAAGCAGCAGCGAGGGTCAGTGCCTTCAGCTTCAGAGCAGGTATCCGACCGAGTCTCCTGCCGTTGAGCTGGACTCCAGGCACTCAGCAAAGAGAAACATTTGTCCTTTTTTTTTTTTTTTTGAGATTCAAAATTACATGAGATCATATGATTCTTTTACTTTGAAATAAAAGAACTTGAAGTTTTATATAAAATTATCCTAAATTTCATGACTCTCAATTTCAAAATCCAATAATCCTATTTCCTCTACTTTAAAAGTAGATTTTTTTTTTTAGCTACCTTAAGTCCTAAGGAAGTTAAGTGTGATATAAATCTCTGGAAGTAGTATTTTTCTAGCTTTTTCAGCAGGTTTCTAGTGCCCCGCTGTGCCTCTTTGTCTGCTGGTTCGACTCCCATGCCCCTCCACCAGGTCCCAGGCATGAGGATTGTTTGCAGTCAGGGAGAAGACGGAGACCCCTAAGGGAGCAGAGGACTGAGCACTCCAGTGCCATCTGACACCTTGGCATATGTCTCGTCACAATCAAAACAGAATTCTCCCCCAGTTACCTCAGAAATGTTGGTATCAAAGCCAAGTGATGACAAACGCATTTTTAGTTTTATTACACTTGTATGCCATCAGGATGCCTTTAACAGAATACAGAGCAAAGGTGCGCTGAGTTTGGGATTGATGGTGGTGATTGGGGAGCCTGTGAAACCATTTAGATTGAAGTCTAGATCAACTTCTGCCACTCCTCTGTCCCAACAGGACAAGTCACTTCATTTTTTTTTTAGACTCTCACTTTCCTCACTTACAAATAGAAATCAAGGACAAGCAATTCTTCCCCTGTAGAGTAAACAAGAACACACCTACAAAGGGTGTGTAGTTCGGCAATGCTCAGCAGATAATAGCAAGATTTACCTTTGAAGAAATAACCCACTAGGTGTCTCAGGTCTCTAGAAAGATCCTCTACAATAAATATTGATGCGTTTCTGCCAGGCTTAGGCCATTTGGGCATGTGAAATCAGAATATAGTATTTTATAACTCTCCCTGATATTTCTCTCTTAGGCTCCAACCTGGACAGGCATCAAGCCTCTGAGGTCTTAAATGATTGACCTCGCATCTGTCCACCTGGCATTCTCTCTCTCTCTCTCTCTCTCTCTCTCTCTCTCTCTCTCTCTCTCTCTGCATATGTGTAACAAATAAGGGCTTTGGTGAATAAAAGGTAACTGTCAAATATGATGGCTGACACAGTGTTTTGGGTATGGAGTGGGATGACCTCAAGATGGTGATTTATGTCTGGTGTTTGAGAATATTGCTTTAACTAGACTTTAACAATTTTAAAGATGTGTTACGTTTGTTTATGCTGTAGAATATTACTTTCACTGCATAAAGGTGTGTTACATTTGTTCATGCTGTAGAATATTACTTTCACTGCATAAAGATGTGTTACATTTGTTTATGTTGCATTTGTTGAACAATGTAAGGATGTGTGTTTAATTAGATAAAGATATGATGCTGTCTTACCTTGCCTGCCTAAGGCACCTGATTGGTCTAATGAGAGATCAAATGGCGAATGGCTAGGCAGAGAAAGGATGGGCGGGGCTGGCAGGCAGAGAGCATAAGTAGGAAGAAAAATCTAGGCTTGAGAGAGAAGGGAGGAAAAAGAGAGAATGGAGAGAAAGAGAGGGGTGTGCCCAGGGCTAGAAACAAGACAGTCACCAGGTAGACACCAGAAGCAAAGAAAGTATGATATATAAAAGCAAGAAAAGTAAAAAGCCCTAAGACAAAACACAGATGAAGAGATACAGGTTAAGTTAAAAGAGCTTGCTTGAAACGTGCCTCAAAAAAGCTAAGACCAAGCATTCATAACTAATAAAAATTCTCTGTGTCCTGATTTGGGAGCTGGGTGGTGGCCCTAAAAAAAATTCTAGTGCATTGCTTAGTGTCACTTGTTTGTGCTTGGTGAGGATAGGATCTTACAGGGTCAACCTTCTGCTTTTTCAGTTCCTTGTCTTGCTATTGTTTGTGCTTGGTGAAGATAGGATCTTACAGGGTCAACCTTCTGCTTTTTCAATTCCTTGTCTTGCTAAGATGCTCTGATAGCGTCTCCTTCTGTTAACAAATTTCAATCACTTACACCCAGGGCGCTCTTTAGAAAACACCAACAAGTCTTTCTCCAGCGGAAATGCATCAGTGTCTCTGTGCCCTTGAGTTGGAGGAAATCCTGGGCCCACACCTTCATTTACAAGGCTCTTGGGCCTCTCTCAGATATTTTTAGCTTTCAGGCAAGCTCCTCTGGTCTCTGCAATCTGCCTTCCCTATGGCAGCCTTGGCTACTGCTTCCCAGCTTCTGTCACCTGCGCCCCGCTTTGCATTCCTAACTGGCCTTGGAAGGCAGCGACTTCCACCCGCGTGTTCAGTTCTTCCCTTTCTCCTCCTGTTTGTCCTGCTTTCCAGCTACGCAGTCCTTTTTTCATAGTTCCTACTCCTCTGTGTGCGTGCGTGCGTGCGTGCGTGCGTGCGTGCGTGTGTGTGTGTGTGTGTGTGTGTGTTGCTGTAGCTTTGCGGGTGTGGGGCAAGAGCTCAGCACTGACCTATACCCTCAGGCCTTCAGTTCTCTTCAGTGCCCACCTCACTGCCTAGGCGCTGGACCACTACCGTTCCTAAGCTGACATTACATCCCATCTGCCTTCACGTCCACATGAGTTCTACAAGCTAGATTCTCTCTTCCCTCCTGTTCTCTCCAGTGCACTGAGCATAGGTGTTCAGTGTCGTGAAGCTACGTTTTCTTATTTCTTAAGTCACTGTGTGTTTTCCTTTGGGAAATTCAGGGACAGCCAATGTTATACATTTCATTCACTGACATGTCCCTAGGATCCAGAATGGTAGTTGGCAAAAAGTAGATGCTCAGAAAACATTTGTGGACTGAATATATGAAATTAGAAGTAAGCTTTTTACTAGGCCAGAAACAGATTACAGAATGTTTGTTTGTATCATCCTTGCTATCAGCTGCCATATCCTTTAACTTTCTTCTGTCTTGTCTCAAAGAACTCCGAAGTCCCCATCTCTGAGTTCTAGACACTGACTGCGTTTCTGTCTCTGTGAGTCCTCTCCACAGAAGGCTCATGCAGTTGAGATGATGTTCCAGGGGACTCTTGACAAGCCCGTAGCTCTGGGAACCTGCAGCCCAGCCCACTGTCAGACATATGCCCTGCACTGTGTCTTTTCTCCAGGTTTCTACAGCTGCCTCTGTACTGGCTGGCCTTGCTCAACCTGGGGAAAGAGTATAAATCTGAGTCTGTGTGGGGTTCACTTCACAGCGCCCTCAGGTGGATCTGAGATGCTATTGTTTTGACCAGTACAGTCCTCATGACCTTAGAGAAATGGATTTGGGTAAGGACTTGCCAGTGTGAGTGATTAGCATTTGGAGAAGGCCAAGGAAATCTGCCTGCTTCTTTCTGCGGTTCTTTCCAGCTCTGGGAACTTCACACTTCCATCAAGGTTGCACGTTTGGGAAGAGGGTTGATAAAATCAATGCCTATAATTAGCCCGCCACCATTCTGAAAGAAATAGAAGTGTTTGTATCGTTGGCATATCTAGGCATAGCTTCCAGATTTGCCCACATTCCCTCTCAATGCTTCAAATTAGGGTTAGCACTTCTATGTTGGTATCTGGAGGAAGGAAGAGCGACACACTTCTCTTCCTTCTGCGATGTTCCTGACCGCACAGCAGCGCTGCCTGCTCCGATTTGCTCTGGGTGTTAGAACCACAGCGAGTCCAGACTTCAACTTGTCCCGTCTTCTCACTTACACAGATAAAGAAAACGAGGCTCCCCGAAGATAAACGGAGGGGGGAGCTGTTGTTATTATCTGAGGAAGGTCTTCTATGTAGCCTAGGCTAGACCGGAACTCTCACTCTTCTCTTATTACCTCTCTAATACTGAGATGACAGGCGTGTGCCCCCACACCTACCTGAACTGATGGTTTTTAAGCATTCTTAATTCATACCTTGGAGATTGAACTAGAGGACTTTCTATGGTGGTCTGAATGGGAATGCCGCACATAGGCTCACAGGTTCGAATACTTGCTCAAGAGGAAATGGCACTGTTAGAAAGGATTAGGAAGTGTGGCCTTGTTGGAGGAAGTGTGTTACTGGCTGTTGGCTTTGAGGTTTCAAGAAGCCCATTCCAAGCCCCAAGTCTCTCTTTTCCTGCCGCCTGCAGATCCAGATGTAGAACTCTCAGCAACTTCTCCAGCACCATGTCTGTCCATGTACCACCTTGCTCCCTGACACGATACCGAGCAAGTCTCAGTGAAATGCTTTCTTTTATAAGACTTTCCGTGGTCATGGCATTTCTTACTCTCCTGTGTCCCTCATTGATATCTTTGTTTTTCTACTGATGTATGTGATGTTGGACATCCATGCCTTTGGATACTGAATCTGATTTTCATGCTTTGGTGATGAGAGCAGTCTGGAGGGTCCTTATCATAAGTGACTGCAAGATGACCCACTGCACGGCAAGATTAGAAACCGTGCTTCCACGTTTGTGTCTGAAACGCATAAAAACACTATCAATATGGGTTATGCTATTAAGTGCATAACTTAGAACTAAGACACAGAGAGCCGATCAGGCAACATAACACAGCTGACCAAGTGCACTCTTTACACTCAGGCTGAACTGGATTACATCCTGCCTGTCTTCTCGTGTGACCCTGAGCGGTGGTGGCATACTCCTGACTCTTTCTCCCAACCTCCCCCATGCACAATATAGATATGCAAAGGTCAATTTCCCAGAGTTGTGTGAGAACCCAAGGGTGATGTCTCCAGTTGGCTATGTGATTGGAAGAGGCTTGGCGTGGGGGGAGGGAGGGGCAAGGAAGTAAGTTCAGAGCCACAGACACTTCTGGTAACCTGATCACAGTGTCACATGCTTTCCAGTAAAAAAGGTATGTGCATACATGACTCAAAATATTAAGTGCAAGCCATCAGTGGACCCTCGTCTCCGACGAAAAGAATTTAATCTGCAAATACAGTCCACGTCTGTGGTCAAATATGCAAACAAGACAGAAAAACACAAATATTGACACAGTAAGTACAATCTCATGTTGTAGTCTCGTACCAGAACTCAGCAAACACGCTTCCAGACACCTCTGTGAGTGCCTGCTGAGCAAAAAACAAAAACAAAAAAAAAACAAAAAAAACTTCCTGTAAGAACAGAACTAGACGTACTTTAAAAAGTGCATTCAATTATGAATTAAGAAAAGGATATGATAAAACCTTAGGTTCCCCAACTTTGAGCAAATATTTTCTCGGTGACAAATGCTGTTTCCAAGGCATTCCAGTACTGTCAAGAGACTACGCTAGGAAAGCTTTGGAGATGAATTCCTCCGTTAGCTTGATTTTAGTTTCCTGCGTGTTGATCCTCCTCACCTGTCAGGTCTCCCTAGCCTAACAATTTTATCTCCTTTCCCTTTTCACCTCCCAATTTTGCTGGCTAAACTATTTTCAGGACATCGGAATGTTACATGTTTTTATTCCCTACTGCAACCCAAACTCTCAATAATTTATTCTTTGTTAGTAAATCTTTGTCCATGGTCTTTTCTGCAGCGTTGGCTCTGATTTCCAGGTCGCTTTGAACAGGAGAGGTGAATGTATTCAGTGGGGCTATACTTGACAATTACATGATTTTCAAATGGTACGGGGAATATAAAATACTGACACAGACATTTAGGTCAATGGATGAAAGGCTAGGATGGAATACAGCCAAATAACTGGAAGGAAAGGAGGCATACCATATGCCCGTTGGTCCTTGGGGACATGGCAAGGTGGCTCTTCGGGTCCTGGCAGATGCCACTGACATCCAATTTTCCTGCCTGCTCCTCAAGTCCCTTGGAAGAGGCCCAGCTCAACAGCCCTTTGGCGCTGGTTCTGGACTCCTCCTAACCTGTTCCTTGGTTGACAATTAATGCTCATTGAATGGTGGTGGTCAGGATGTAGGAAGGTCACATATCCCTTTTCCTACAAATGCCAGTCATTTTTTTAAAAATAGGCAGCAAGCCTACCTCATCCCCGTCACATAGATGTTGAATTAACGTTTACTCAAAGCTGAAACAACTATCAATAGTATTGTTATCTATATCTGGCTGGTCAATCCTTGAGGTATTGTGTATAGGATTATTAGTTCCTTTTCACTTTGAGGTGGGAATGAAGGAAGCAGAGCCATGAGAGGAGAGAGGCAGTGAGGCAGACAATGGGGCTCTCCTCTGCCAAGCACCCTCTGTCTCCAGCAGGAAGGGGAAGGAGGCACAGCCTGAGGGTGCTTCTGTAGCTCAAGTGCAGAGTCAGAGCACAGTGCCACTAAGTAAGGTCTCCCTCCGAAAAGGAGTGTCTCCACAGAAGCATGGCTGTGGTTGGCCCAGGATAGAGAGGAGCTGAGTTGCTAGCAACCACCGCAACCAGTGCCCAGTCTTGGCTGTACTTCAGACTCTCCCAAGTGCTTTAATAGCACCGCCCCTGCTCCATCCAAGGAAATACTGATCACTGGTTCATCTGAGGTAAGGAGCATGAGGTGCAAGCCTCAGTCCTCCAAGGTGAAGAGGTTTAGAACCACTGACCTATTCCAGCCCTCTCAGGGTGGTACAGCCCAAGCAGGAGAGGGAACTTGCCCACCACACAGCTGTGTCGGCTCTGTCCACTCAGAACAATAACTGAAGGATTCGGACTTCCATTTCCACATAATCCTCAAAGCTCGGGCCCTGTTACAAGCAGCCCTGTGGTTCCAAGAAAACTCTCAGCTTCCAGGAAAACTTAAGACATGAACTTCAGCTGTTACTACCAGATAACTGTCCATCTGCTCCTGCAGAGGAGATTTGATAGAGTTAATTTCTACCCAAAGTTTAACTGAGCATTATTGAGAAATAAACACATATTCTCCGTAGGAGAAATGCCTGGAAGACTGGCAGTTGGACACTGTCTTAATTAGGGTTTCTATTGCTGCGAAGTGACCCATGACCATGGCAACTCTGATAAAGGAAAACATTTAACTTGATGACTTACAGTTTCAGAGGTTTAGTTCATTATCATCATGGTACAACATGGTGGCGTACAGGCAGACATGGTACTGGAGAAGGAGCTGAGATTTCTACATCTTGATCCTGCAGGCAACAGGAAGTGAACTGAGACCCTGGACTTGCACATATATGAGACCTCAGAGCTCACCTCCAAAGGACACACTTCCTCCAACAAGGCCATACCTTCTCCAGCAAAGCCACACCTCCTAATAGTGCCACTCCCTATGAACTTATGGGGAGCCAATGACACTCAAAGTACCACCGACAGAGTCTGCTGAGTACCTGTAGTTCTGTATAAGACAGATAGGCTCATCCAACAATCCTTAAAGTCTGAAGACAGTAAGATGAGTAGTTCCTGCACACCTGTCAGGGACGCTCCCTCCCCAGGACAGTCTGTAAGAGGAGATGAAGAATGAAACTCAGACGCTGCCATCTTTGCAGACACTGGGTCATAGCCTTCCAGGGACTGGCCTTGAGGTTTATTTTTCTTACACATTTAAACATAGTAGAGCTTACGACCTCTGCAGTAATAATGAATTCTATTGGCTGATAAACAGAGCTCAGGGCTAGGGATAAAGGAAGGATTTATGATAAGCATAAGGACAGATTCTATTGATGGAGGATGCAAAGTACATGGGGCCCCTTTCATGAGGATGCGCTCTGTTGACTGCATTGGGTCTGAACGATGCTCAGGGTATTGGGGTGTGCAGGTGGAGGCTGGCTCCTATGGAATAGCAAGGAATCACCAGCTTGATTGATCACTTTCCACTCCGGCATTCCAGGTGACTACGCACCATTCATTTCCCCCTGTTGAAGAAAATAGACTGGTGTGATTGACAACCCTGGTTTCTCCAATGCTTTTCCTAAGCTGTGCTTCCTACACACCCTACCAAATCTGGTATGCTTTTAAAAGCAGATACTGACAGGCATGGTGGTACATGCCTATAATCCTGGTACTAAGTAGGCTAAGGCAGGAGGATCATGAACTCAATGTCGGTCTGGGCTCCACGGTGAAAACTTATCTCAACAAAACAAAATAAGCCAACGCAAGTCACATGGGATAGAAGTCCACACTTTACCATGTAAGGAAGCTCAAATAACTCACTTCTACAATCAAGGTTTCTGCATTAGCATCTTCTAGTTTGTCTCTTTCTGATCCTCTCTCATCACTGGAGTCATGAGTTGATAAACAACGTATGTTTAGTTTGGGGTACAAGCTGACACATTTTTTGACAGTAAATGATAAATAATTCACTGGGATTTGAGCTAGCCATGATCTGGACCCCAAGACAGCCAAGACCCGCCCACACAGCATACCTGTTCACTGGGACATTGATATGAATTTCCACTTCTCCTATTGCTCCCGAAGTAGATATTCCAAACTAGAAACTATACTCTCCACAGAAGACTTTAGACTCGAAGCTCTACAGTAAAAGTTTATATTTCTTTCTTTCTTTCTTTCTTTCTTTCTTTCGTTCGTTCGTTCGTTCTTTCTTTCTTCCTTCCTTCCTTCCTTTATTTCTTTCTTTCTTTTTTTTGGTGTTTGTATAGGGTCTCACTTTGTAGCTCTGGTTGATCTGAACCTCATGATATGAACTCACAGAGGTCCTCCTGCCTATGCCTCCTGAGTGCCAAGAGGCTGGCACTTGGCTGGCCAAAC
Source organism: Microtus ochrogaster (assembly GCF_000317375.1). NCBI lineage: Eukaryota > Metazoa > Chordata > Mammalia > Rodentia > Cricetidae > Microtus > Microtus ochrogaster. The sequence goes on from NW_004949113.1 coordinate 2,563,245, forward strand.
AAAACTTTTCAAAGGAGACTTTTCTTCACTCACATCTCGAGTGTTCCACTCTGGTGGAGGAGGAAAGTCAAGGAGCAGATCTAGGGGTGGGGAGGGAAGTGCTACCCAGATCGAGGGCATGTGCCCCCACTATGGCACCAGGCACCTGGTACAAGGCACTCTAAACCATTTGCAAGGAAGTCTCCACTTCCTAAATTAAAATTCTTTCATGATGTCCCTCAGTTTGGAGAGTTTCTGTCCTGATTAAGCCAAAGTTGCCCGCCCCCTCCATAACCATCCCAAGAAACTGCTTTCACTGAAAAGAACTCACCCCTCACGCAGGCCTGCAAAGTAACTGAAACAGGACGAAGGCCTTGTGCTTTGCCTGCACTGAGCATCTTCTTTCGCTTGGGTTAGACTCCAGCTTAGTTTTGCATGTAGAGATGATGATCATCCAAGACACATCTGTCTAAAGCTGTGATGCCTAACGGGTGCCATCACCTTCAAGATGAAAGACAGAGATAAGAGCGAGGGGCATCTTACTCCCAGCTTCCACAGTGTGCGGTTCTGCACCGCTACAGATCGTGATGGATGCCGTAGTCACCACCCTAAACCTGTAGTCATCTTGGACTGCAAGGACAGCAGAGCCTCCAGGATCACCTGACAGGGACCGTCATCTCATGGGAACCAGCTTGTCCCCTGCAGGAATAAGGACTTCTTCAAGTCACCTTGCAGAACCAGAGCAGAGACAATGGTTAGCCAGACCACACCTTGACCAAGGTCACTAAATTACACAAGCGCCTCACTCTGCCCACCTCGGTCCCTCCCCTATTCAGACCAGAGCCTCACGTCAGGCCCTGAAGGTGGGTCAACAACTTGTTTCATTTTTATCTTTCCAGCATTTGGTTTTGGGTTCCTTTCCTGCCTTTTCACTATTACTTTGTTCGCTGTCTTTGGAACAAGTGGCTGACCCACCAGAACCTGCACCTTCTCTCAGCACTCCGTCCCTGTGTGCTCCAAGCAGAGGACAGAGGCCTCCTCATATCGCTGGTGGATCTGGAAGAGTCTGGCTAGAGCTTCCTCCGTGTGCAATGCCATCAGGGCCAATGATACAAGTCAGGAAGTGATGGCGCAAGAGCTGAGTCACACTTAACCTTACCTTTCAAAGCAGGGCCAGCAGGCCTTTACCTTTCATCTGAGGTGACCACGATAATCTCAGGACACAGGAGCACCTGTCATTGGGAGGCGAAGCCGCCAATCCAGCCAGCAAGTCGGGGACAGGCACAGTGGTTCTGGCTTGCTTCTCCGGGAAAGCAGTCCCTGTATCTGTCCCAGGGCCACTGATGTGACCATTGCTATCGCTAATGAGGTGGAATCTTTGCCAATAATGGCTAATGTGACTCCCTGTCTTTTCTCTCGTAATACGGGGAGCACCAAACCAGTTTCTGTCGAGTCTGTCTTTCTCCCCATATGGGTGACAGCAGCTTCTTTGAAGAAGGAATTATGTCCCATGACCCAGGAAACAATGCTACCTGTACTTCCTCCTGACCATAGACTGAAAAATCCCCACAGCAGTGGATGAGTTAATGCCCGCAGGTACACATCTTGGTGGTTGATCTGATCTACTGTCTCAAGAGTGTTACACTGTCCTGGGATCTCATTCGCTGTAAGTATTTGAACTAACTAATCCTAGATCATGAGCATGAGGGTTGGGGGCTGCATCAAGAGCCAACTCTCTGTCTTCCTTTTATGAAGTAGATGGCTTCTCTGAGGCTACTTGCTCACCCATGTGCTGAGCCAATCAGTGCACCTGCCTCCCTGGGATGCCACAGGGAGATGGAGTAATAAACACACCAGCAAGAGCCATAGCAAAGGGCCTGATACCTCCCGAGTGCTCAGCAAGGCGTGCATGGGAGGAGACATCCCCCAGGGAAAGCTCCTGCAATGAGGATGAGAAGGAATGAATGTAGGAGAATTTTCGCTAGGAGACTCAGTGAGCTCAGTGCCTGGCCCTCTAAAGAGCACCGAACAGCAGCCTTGCAGATCCATTTCTGATAGGCTCTATCTGCAGAGTTCAACAGAAAACACAGCATCCAGCTTAAATAGAAAGAACACTGGGGAGCGTATTAAAACTGGGGACAGAAACAAGCAAAAAACAGGCTCCGTAATTAATGCTTTGCTGTTTATAGACTGTGCCGTTTATCAAGGCGATCTAAAGGTCAGGGGTGGGACTCACTCTGCGAACATGGGAGGGGCATGCGGCTCCAAGCTCACATCTCTGTGCTTTTCCTAGCACGGGATCTGTGTCAGGGAATTGGAGGAATATTCCAATTAAGCCCTTTCATTTTGATTTCTCATTAGATCCTTAGACGCTCTGCGGAAAATTAAATCGAGCTAGAGACCTCCAACCAGGAGATTTATTCGATTTAATGTTTTGAAAGAGACTTATTATCTTGTCAGGAATAATTTGAAAATCTAAATAAGAGCAATTGAATCAGCAGAATTTAAATCTTGGAATAATCGCTTCGTGTGGTAGGCCATGGTTCTTTAACCACAGGAGCGACTTGCCTAAACCGTGGCTCCAGCAGCTTGGCCCTTCCGTGGCTCAGCTCACCCCCACCCAACAGCACTCAGCCCTCACCTCCCATCACCTGCCCTTCTATAAACCATGGAGGTCTACGCTGCGGTGTGAAAACAGCCATCGCCTGAGCTGTCCCCTCTTGCTGAAAGCGTCTTGGCTCAAGGTCAGCTTTTCATTTGCAGACCATGAGCTGACAGCCTTCTGAAGTGCTCAGGTTGCCCTGCTGGTGTCCTTAGCCTACCAAGTGTTTGACTGTGCATCCAGCTGACTGTGCACTCATCGTGTGCCAGGTTGGGGGTTCATGGCTGGAAACAGCCCTGTGGTTGTCAGTTCCTCCCAGCCTTTGTCTATGGCAGCGGTTGGCATTGGGGATCTGAAGGGGTGTGCTATCGTGTTAATAACTGCGTTCCTTATTCAGGTAGAATTAGAAGGTGTGCTCCATCCAGCACAGCCTCCCTCAGCATCACTGCTGAGGCAATATGGCTACTGGGATCGACCCAATGACTCAGGCATCCCTTAAGTACTGGGTCACTAGTACCCCCAGTGTCTCTGGGACTACTAAGCCCACAGCCATCTCCAGCCTCCTTTCCTGAGTATAGACTGTAGAGTGGGGAGGGTAACACAAGAACTACTTTAACTTTGCTTCATAAATGATGCCCGTTCCAACAGGAAGCACTTACAGACTCCCCTTTGGCTCACAAAGTGTATGACAGGCAAACATTGAGTTAGTTCCAATCTACCTCTTCCTTCCCTGTGCTTCTGGATACAGGAAACTGTTAAGAACTCTTGGTATGAGGGTCATGTCATGAGGACCACATGCTGGCTGTTCTCCAGTCTTTACTGTTGAAGGGGTGAGCTGGACTGGTACCTGCCAATACCCCCAGGAGTGAAGATCCATCCTTCGTGACCTTTCTTCCTGACCAGATCTCCGCCATCACAATAGACTTTCTAGGCCAGCCTCACAGGATCCCATGGGAATTTCCGAGTCCGTAATCTGAGAAAGGTGGCACTGCCACTACACAGTGTTGCATGCAAACCATCACTCTAAAATGCTACACCGCTGGCTGTTATGGTTAACTTTAACTGTTCTCTTGACACTACCTGAAATCACCCAGTAAGTCTTAACGAGGGGCTGTCTCTACCAGGTTAGCCTATGGGCATGTTTATAGGGGCTGTCTCTACCAGGTTAGCCTATGGGCATGCTTGTAGGGGCTGTCTCTACCAGGTTAGCCTACGGGCATGTTTGTAGGGGCTGTCTCTACCAGGTTAGCCTATGGGCATGCTTGTAGGGGCTGTCTCTACCAGGTTAGCCTATGGGCATGTTTGTAGGGGCTGTCTCTACCAGGTTAGCCTACGGGCATGTTTGTGAGGGTGCTTTTGATTGTCTTAATTGATGCTGGAAGACACAGCTTGAGAGAGAGAGAGAGAGAGAGAGAGAGAGAGAGAGAGAGAGAGAGAGCGAGAGAGAGAGCAGCACCCTTGATTGGTTTGGGGGACTTGGACTGCATAAGAGCAGAGAAAGCTAGCTGAACACCACACATACACGCGCTTATTTTTCTCTGCTCCTGGTTGTGGACCTGGTATTCCTCACTATTTTCGGTTCTTCCCATCTTGGATTCCTTGCTGTGATGGACCATAAGCTGGAATTGTTGCTTTTCGTCTGGATATTTTCACAGCAACAGAAGTGTGTTGTGGATTATTTAACTGTGTAAAGATGTGTTACGTTTGTTTATGCTGCAGGATATTACTTTAACTATGTAAAGCACATTTGTTTCTGGTGCCTTTGTTTAACTATGGAAAGATGTGTTGCTGTTTCCCCTTACCTTCCTAAGGCATCTGATTGATCTAATAAAGGGCTAAACAGCCAATAGTGAGGCAGAGAAAGGGGAGGTGGGGCTGGAGGGCAGAGAGAATGAACAGGAGGAGACATCTAGGCTGGAGAAGAACAAGAGTAAGAAGAGGAGAGGAGAGAAAGCGGGAGAAAGAAAGGAGGATGCCTGGGGCCAGCGGACACAGAGTAGGAAGTACAGAAAGGTAAAAGTCCTAAGGCAAACGATGGGTTAAAAAAGGGGGTAGGTTAATTTCAGTTAAAAGAGCTAGCCAGAAACACACCTAAGCTAGACGGAGCATTCATAACTAAAATAAGTCTCTGTGTCAAGAACTGGGGAGCTGGTTGGTGACCCAAAAGAAAAAGCCTGCTTCAGAAGTGAAACTAGGGCATCTTGGGTTGTGCTTGACATGGCCGTGCAGGCCCAGCTTTCCCTAGGGCTCGGCCCATTGAAGCACGCTACTTTTCAGCGCTGGTCCTGTGACCATCCTGGCTCTGTTTACCCCACTGGATATTTCTGTCAACCACAAGAGAAGCTAATAAAGAGTATGAGGGCACAGGTGTTCACCTTCACCTGGCTTCTTCCTCTATTTCACTACACGTTCATGTCACACTTCTCTTTCAGGGCTCTTTACCTATCTCCCAGGGCACAAGTCTCATGGTCCAGCACAAAGAACAGAATGGAGAGCATCCTCTCCACATCTAGAAGAAACTGACCCGAATCATCAAGCATTGTTCTTGGTATGGAAATTTACAGTGCCAGGAATAGGGGACTATCAGAGGCAAAGTTTTATTGGCTTCAACTAACAATATACTCACTGTATTACTATTATTCTCTGCCTTCTAGGACAAGAAAATCCCAAGGGATGCATTTGAGCAAGGACCGAGTCAGGATGGAGCAGGCACACCGTACTTCCCTCCCAAAGAGAGGAAGGCAGAGACACATAACGTAGTTAGTTCTGTGATCGGGAGGCTGTAGAGAAAGGTTTATAGATTTCAGGAGGGAAATTTGGGAGTTGAACAGTATGATCATTTAAATAGGAATGCCTCCCAGAGACTCATGTGTTTGAATGCTTGCCCCATGGGAAGTGATACTATTAGGAGGAGTGGCCTTGTTAGAGGAAGTGTGCCACTATGGAGGTCAGCTTTAAGGTCCTATGTATGCTCAAGCTACAACCAGTGTGACAGTTCACTTCCTGTTGCCTGATCAAGATGTAGGGCTCTCAGCTCCTTCTCCAGCACCATGTTTGCCTGCACTCCGCCAGGATGATAATAGACTAAACCTCTGTAACTGTAAGCCACCCAATTTATTGTTTCCTTTATAAGAGTTGCCATGGTCACCATGTCTCTTCACAGCAATAGAAACCCTAATACAAGCAGCAATGTTTAAAGGAATGTTTATGAAATTTGTCCTCAGACTATGAAATGCAAACCTCTGCCCTCCTGAAAATACAATGTTGTGAATTAGGTTCCAATTCTTGAGGCTTTTTTGTGTTTGTTTTGTTTTGTTTCTGAGGAGCTGAGGTTTTTAAGAAGCTGAGCCCTGCTTTAAGGGGGCTGGAGTAGAATCAGGATTCTGCCCGCAGATCCAGCTGCACTTCTTCTAGTTGTGTCTGTCCTCCTGTGCTCTGTAGGGACAGACATGAGCACCTGTGGATGCAGGGGGCCGATGAGCACTCCTCCTGCCCACAGTTCATGCTGAGATGTTTTTATTTCTGTCACCCTTGTTTCAGGTAATGGACTTCTAAAACTTCACTTGATAAATATTCATGGAGTGCCTGGTTTTTTTTTGTGTGTGTGGGGGGGTAAAATTTGAAATACCTGAGTTATTATGGTTTGTACATAAAAAGTCACACATAGGTTTATTTATTGAGTGCTTGGTTCCCAGCTGAGAGCAATATTTTGGGAGGCGATGAAATCTTCAGGAGGTGGGGCCTAGGGCCTTGTCTCTGAAGCCCCCCTCCCCCCTTCTTCAGTTGAATTGTCCTCCAGCTCTTGTTGCCATAACGTTCTGTCCAACCACAGGTCCAGAATCAAGAGGCAAGAAGTATGGACAGAAATCTCTGAAACCATGAAACAAAACTCAGCCCTTCAGCTTCAAGTCATTTGTGTTGGGTATTTTGTTACAGCAATGAGAAAGGTGACTACTGCAGAAAATGCATCCCAGGGCCTCGTGGGCTCTCATGAGCCTTTGGCTTCCTGCCGCGCAGGCCCACTCAAGATGTCGTACATGCTCCTGCATCTGCACAATGGCTGGCAGGCAGACCAGGCAGGCTATTCTTTCAGAGGAGGACTGCGTGGTCATCATTTGTTTTAGACACGACTTGGGACCCCGCTCACATGAAGATGGACAAGGTTCTGTACAGTATTGCCCATAGGGCCTCCATAAGTAGCTAGCCCCCACAGGCGTCTCTGCCTGCTTCTTCCTCCAGCTCCCAGTGCTAGGATTGAAGGCATTTGACACCATGCCTAGCCCAAGAGTTTGTTTTCAAGAAGAATAGAGACTAATAGAAATGATGAAACTCTTTCCCCCTCACACATGCTAAAAAACGGAAGATAGTGGGAGATCTTTCTCATCTTGTGTGAGTCCTGTTTGGATACCCCGGCTGTTTTAAGACAAACGGTGTTGGTGTTGCTTGCGTTCCATGGCATCCTCTCTGGCACTCCAGAGCCTAACAGGCTTATGTGTTGCCAATATGAACCTCTGCCATGCTCGGCCCCATGACCTGATGACCGTGCGCTACTGCCACCTGCTCTGCCTGCCGAGAGCTACCAGATGAAGTACGACTTCTACCATGGCCTCTCTTGGCCCCAGTGCCCCTACAATTGCTGAGGATGAGGATGGCAAGATTGTGGGCTGTGACCTGGCCAAGATGGAAGAGGACCCCAATAATGTCCCTCATGAACACGTCACCTCACTGGCTGTGAAACGCTCCCACCAGTGCCTCGGCCTGGCCCAGAAGCTAATGGACCAGGCCTCACGGGCCATGATCAAGAACTTCAGTGCATGCCAGGAAGAGCAACAGGGCGGTCCTGCACCTTTATCCAGCACCCAGAACTTCCAGGTTAGTGAGGTAAAGCACAAGTACTATGCAGATGGAGAAGATGCATACGCCATGAAACAGGATCTCTCACAGATGGCAGATGAGCAGAGATGGCAGCTGGTGCTGAAGAAGGGCAGATACGTGGTTCTGGGTTCCAAGGAGAATCAGGGCCGCACACTTCCTAGTTCCAAAGAGGCCTGTCAGCAGAACCTGGCCGGAGATGTTAGTGACAGTGACCGCAAAGACAGCACTGATGTCCAGGGTATCTTGTGAGACTTGGATTCCACCTCCTAGAGCCTGCTCGAGTGTTGCAGGTTCTTGCATTTTAGCCAGTTTTCTTGGGAACCCCGACTGTGCTCTGCGGTAACTCTGGAGTCCCCCACAGTGACCCAAATGGCTTCTCATTGTCTGCTTTTACTAACATAGCCAATCATGAAGGTACTCCAGGACACAGAAGCTGCCATGAAGGAGCCAAGGAACCTTGAGGACTGCCATGGCAGCACCTTCTTTGGCTTCTTCCATGATGCTGCTGTATTTGGTCTGCAATTGCCCTGTACTGATTGTGTGTATCCTGTAGTAGAATGTCAAACAGGAAGTGGGGACAACATTCAGCATTCGCCATTATTCATCTGGGTCTTCATTTTTGAGTAGGCAGGATCATCAGGTTAGTCCATTTGCCTTCTGCCTCTGTCTGGTGGGAGTTCCCTACTCTTCCCTTCTCTGGAAGCTGCCTGTGCCCTGCCGCCCTCTTTAAAGAAGAATGTTCTCTTTCGGTAGGAAGAGATAGGTGTTGGACTTCAGCACCAGCAGAATTTGTAGATCTTAAGAAGAGGACAAGCAGAAATCAAATTATAATTTCTAACCTCCCTAAAATAAAAATATTAAAAGGGGGATAAAAGAAACAAAATACATCCCAGAGGAGAAGGTTGTTTTTTTTCCCCCCTGTGATTAAACATGGCCATGTGGTTCTTAGGCCTTTGGAACTGAAATCTGGTGAACTTTAGTCAGATTTTGAGACCCAGGCTAGGAGAGTTCCAGGGTGTTGACAGAGCTGAGTGGCAATTCTACTTGGAGCTTAGAAAAGCAGAATGCCAAAGAGTATGCAGAAGAAACATTTAAGGAGCAGGAAGACGGGATCTCTAAAGCTATTGGCATCATCAGAATTCAGCCAACCACTTTGTGTCAGGAGAAGGTGAAAGTTGCATGGGAGGAGCTCAGAAATTGGCTGGATGCCATCCATGCAAGGGCGAAGGCTTGAACTCGTTTGAAAGGCTTTGCTGAAGAGAGAAGTCCAGGCTTCCTTGCTCACTCAGTTTGCCCAAAGGAAAGACTTCCTTTGGCTTCTGCTGCCCGGGTACTCAGAGGTCACTACAGCTGTGGTACAAGGATGCACAGCGACCACTGAAGGTGGTAGCATACCTAGGTGTTATCCACACAGTGCTGCTCTCACAGGAATGCAGTATGCAAGAGTCATGATGTCATGCTTTCACTAGGAAGGCCTGGGAAGCCGAGCAGTGTGTGGCAGGGTCAGCCACTGATGGGGGTCACCCATGAAGCTCTGAAGGAAAGGCTCAATATGCAATCAAGATCCCCGGATGTAGAAACAACTGACAAAGAAAACTCCAAGCAACAAGTAGAGCCTGCCGAAGGGAGAGGCCATGTGGGTTGCACATGGCAAATCCCTATAAGTGGACAACCAAAGCCTACTAGAGCCATAACTTGACTCCGAGTATCTCAGAAGCGGGACTTGAAGCTACAGCATGTAACGCCCCATGGTGTGCTGCAGTCTTGCCTTGCTCACATTCACCCTTCCCATGCACCCATTCCTTCATTGCAAGAGGGAATGTTTGTTCCCATTTCCCAGGGAAGTGCATGCTGCGAGTATGCAACTTTTTATTTTTGTTGTTGTTTTACAGAGGCTCAGAGTTTGCCTTGAGTCTCAGGGGAGACTTTGAATTCTGTCTTTTAGACAATGTTGGGGTTGTTACAACTTTGGAGCCAGATTTGGTAGCATAAGCCTGTGATCCCAGCATTTGGAGGGTGCAGACAGGAAGATTACCACAAGTTGAAGGCTGGCCTGGTCTATACAGCACATTCCAGCCCTGTCAGGGCTGCATGTGGAGGCCCCATCTCAAAATAACAAACAACGAAGGATTTCAGTAGCTTTTAGAAATGGAATGAATGTTTTTTTTTTTATTATGAGCTGACCAATGAGCTTTTGGGGGGCAGGAGTATGATGTTACGGTTCAGTTGTGAATTCCTCTCCACAGGCTTGCTCCCCAGAGTGTGATGAATAGGACCTTCCTTGTTAGGGTCCACCAGAAGTCTCACAAAGACCACCAACCATGTATGCAATCAACAAGAGCATTTATTTTGAGAACAAAAATACCTACATGCAGGACTGGCAAAAGGGTGACTCACAGAAGCTTGCAGGCTTCTTTTAAGCAAGAGTAGGGGTTTTTCCGAGAACTGCTTGCTCAAGTCCAGCCAGCTCTAGTAAACCAGAAATAAGTCCTGGTCCCTGGAAGGAACTATTAGACACCTATTATGGCCCTGGTCTGACTCTCATTCCTAACAGGGGCACGATGGGGGGGGGGGGGAGGCACGAAGTTTGAGAGGTCAGGCAGACCAGGAGGAACACAGTCCTCGTCGCTTCCTGTCCCTGTTCCCAACCCTGTGTGAACAGAACAGTTCCCCTGCCTGCTGCTATCACCACGCTGCTTCTGCTAATCACAAGGCAAGGGTCAACAGAGCCGACCACTGCAGACTTCAGCATCCTTCCCACTTTACTGTCGTTTGCAGCAGGTGTTTGCCATGACTGCGTAGCTCCTCAATACAGTGAGGAAGAGTAAGCATAGCAGGGCCGTCCACCTCCGTGCAGTTGTGTGTGGCCACCGTTATATATCTGTAAAAGGTATCCTGCGTGTATGAAATGCCACAGAGGCAACTCAGACCAGTGGGATGGTCAGAAGATGGCTTTCCCAGAGAAGAAATAGCATGTAGTTTCCTCCGGGGATAATTATGCATAGCTAGGAAAAAAGAGGCGGAAAGGGGGTGGGGAGATGATGACTCAGCAGTTCATAGGCTCGGCTCTGCTGAGGACCCGGCTTTGATTCCCAACACCCACGTGGCAGCTCACAACCATTTGTAACTCTAGTTTCACGAGATCTGACACCCTCTTCTGGACTCCTTGGGCACCAGGCATGCCTATGGTGCACACACATATGTGCAAGCAAAACACCCATGCACAAAAAGAAAATTAAGGGGAGAAAAAACAGCAACCAATCAATGTGAACATTAGTGAAAAAAAGAAAGCAGTTTGAGAAGCAGAGGGTCAAAATGGGAGGCTATAGGGAATACGGAAGGCTGTGGGGAGAAAAGGTGCTGGAGCTATAAGCCTCTGTCGCGACAGAGGCAGTAATACGGCAATGCTGAGTGATGGGCCATGGAGTCGGAAGTCGGAAGTCTTCCTTGTCTCCTAAGTGGGCGACCCTGGGCATATTAACGTCTCTAAATCATAGTTGACTCATCTGCAAAGCTGTCATAATATACCTAACTCCCAGGGTGAGGCTGAGGATTAAGTGAGATAGCCCACAAAGATCACTTAGCCCAAGCCAGGATCACACAGAGCACACAGCAAACACAATGCTCAGGGCAGTGAGGAGGAGTGCAATTCAAAACATGATGAGGGTTAAGGAGAATTTCAGCATCGATCTTGGGCTTTTAAAAGCATCATTCTGGTAGGCTATCAGCTCTGCCGCTGGACCACTTCTGTGGCTTTATTTGGGCTGCCATTAAGACCCTTAGCCGTTACTTAGCCTCCCTGTCTCTCAGAACCGCGCAAGCTTATTTCCTGGATTAAATCCTGTTACAAAGAAAGTGAAGTGATGTCCATTTCTTAGACCTATTCTCCAGCTGACACAGAGATTGCTGAACTATTTCGGACAAGATGTATCACTGGCCTCAATTAGCATGGTGCCATGAGAAGGAACAGAAGAAAAGAGATTTAAGAAAATGAATCGGAAGGACTCGGTAACTGTTTGAATCCAAGGTTGGGAGCGAATAACACCTGACTCATAAATTATTGACTTGAGAAACGACGTGGGTGGCACTGCCATTTCTTAAGACTATCAAGATTGAAGTGGGAGTGGTTTGGGCAGAAAACTTCACATTTAATTCTAACCCCATTCTATTAAAGACATATTTGAAATATATATATATTTGGAGCTATGGCAAAGGCTGGTGAATACGTAAGCCTAATATCTGGAAGAAAAGCCTGGGCTGGGTATCTGGAATTCCAGAGACTGAAGGTTTGCAAACGTGTAAGGTTGTTTGGGGCATGCGCAGAATGAGGGAGTGGGAGTCCGCACTCATCTCTGAAAGACACCGACAAATAGAGGTTGTGGAGATGTCTGAGACCACAAGTAGTGATGGGCTGAACTAGTTTTCTTGTCCTTGTGACAGGATATTTGAAAAGTGTGAAGGTTTATTGGGCTCGTGGCTTCCTAGGTTTCTGGCCATCATGGTAAGGAAGATGTGGCAAGCAGAAGCCAGCAGAGAGAATGCATGCACTGATAGGAGCTCTCCAGCTTCCCACTAGGCATCCAGGTTGAGGTGAGGGTACCACCTACTCAGGGAGGGCCTTTCTCCTTAATCCTCTCTGGAAAAAAAAAATGCCCATCAGTGTGTGTGCCTTAGTCTTGCAAGTGCTTTTCAATAACAATGCAGTGGACAACAGAGATCCACCATCGTATTTCTGGATGAAAAATGGGAAAGGAAGCTGAAAGGGCCAGCTAGACAAGCAAAGACCGCGCCAAGATTGAGAAACCAAGGAAACCAGTGGGTTGCCAACCGATAGGCATCCGTTACATCCAGCAACATGGAGGTCAGAGCAGAGCCTCCGGGGAAGAAGGCAGATTGGAGGGGGCTGAGAAGAGAGTAGGAGGTGGGAACACTGAGGAGGAAATGCAAACACCACCACCGGAGCAGCGTTCCCTAGCTCACATGCCAGAAAACTCAAAAGAACAAGAAAGGCAGGTGCATCTTTATAGGGCTTCCACGTAGCTGAATCTCGAGCCTTTCAAGATCTAATCTCACCATAGAAGTCCTTTCTGCTCTACATATAAAGGGAAGTGGAAGAATGGAGAAACTATTTTAAAACTCCAACAGCGCTGGGCGGTGGTGGCGCATGCCTTTAATCCCAGCACTCCGGAGGCAGAGGCAGGCGGATCTCTGTGAGTTCGAGGCCAGCCTGGTCTAGTTTCAGCTAGTTCCAGGACAGGAACCAAAAGCTACGGAGAAACCCTGTCTCGAAAAATAAAAAAAAAATAAAAATAAAAATAAAAATAAAAAAAAAAACATAAAACTCCAACAGCTTAACAACGAAGTTCAAGACGAGAAAGTTGATTTTTCTGATGGGCGAAATGTGAATACATTTCAGCCCTTATGAGGAAGAGCCAAGAAAAGCTTATTGATTATGCTAAGTTTCCCGGGAAGCCAGAGCAACAGGGGCCTGGAGCACAGGGGAAGGCACTGACTGAGACACGGACATTTGCACATTTGGAGTCAAGGATGCACAAGAAGAGAGGAAGCAAGAGAACCTGACATTTAAGACCATAGAAGAAAACTGAAAATAAGAAGAACGTGAGCATCATGGTAAAACGAAGCCTTCTGGCCAGCTGAGACTGGACTATGAGCGTCTAGTGGTACCAAGGGACATTCATTTCTCTCTTCTGAAAGCCCAATGACTTAGTCCGAATCATGTTGGCAATAGGCAAGTTAGCAAGAGAAAACAAATATAAATTATTAACATGCAAATACAAGGGAGTCACATGATGCGTGAGATTCAAAGGGCCAGATGGCTGCAGGTCACACACCCCTTTCGTGGGGGAGGAGGGAGAGGGGAGCAGTAGGCAGCACTGGGGGAAGAGTAAAGGCCTCTCAGGGCAGATAAGGGAACCTGGGGATACTGCTTGATTTTCACTGTCTTCTGCTGGCTAAACTTCTCTGGCTAAGGCAGAAGCGACGAGGGAGTTCACAACCAGCAATGCAGCCCCTCTGGAGGAATTCCCCTTCACCTGATGAGCGAACCTACAGAAATCTTCCTCAGCTTGGCTCCTGAGAGAAAGATCTTGAGGCAGGAGGTGGGAAATGGCCAGTGAGATGGTGGGTTGATTCACTTCTTTCCTTCAGCAACCAGCAAACCATGGTTCCACGGTTGCCAGTAGTATTTTCTATACCCACAAGGCAACCTGTGAGGTTTCAGACCGCGTGCGGCCATGGAGGTTGAATTTCAGTGGGGCTCAGATCTGTGGTTGTTTATGAAGGACAGCTGGGGAGGATGTGGAGACACTGGATTCTAAGTAGAATGGGCCTGGGCGAGACAGGGAGAGAAAGGACAAGAGTCAAGGGCGAGAGAGCGCCATAAAGTAGGGTAATTTGTGTGGTGGGGAGTGGTGGTGCACCGTTAAACGAAGCCACTTAGAAGGCAGAATCCCAGCTTCAGACAGAGCTCTCAGGCCCACTGGACAAAAGGGTGGCCCTAAAAATATATGGTAAGCTTAAGCCAAATGCCAAGACTCCCATGACAGAGGTTTGTTAGCCTTAATTCCTGGGCAAATGGAGTCTATGCAGAAAAGCCCCCCGCCATGCCTATGCTTTCTTCCAGCTGGTTCAGTGTTTCTGGTCTCACCTCTAGGTCTTTGGGTTCATTTTTCTCCACAACCCTTACTTGTCCCAACCTTTAATCATCTGGCTTTCCATTTTCAGAGTTCTTAGGAGGAACTGTCAAACTCCACCTTGGAGCTTTTCCTTGAGGGACAGAAATTTCAGCTGTGAGTTGCGCTCTGAATAATGAACCGCAGGACCTGGTCCAAAGCAGCCGCTACGGCTGTGTGTTTTGAACAGTGTGTCCTCAGAGTCAAAGGATCTCGGGCTGTGTCCTCAGGACTTAAGTCACAAGTGCCTGTGTTCCTAAGCCACAGCCTGTGCTCTCCGCATCTCTGCCTGAGTGGCACTGCTTTAAGCAGCGATCAGCAGAGTCAGACGTCTATCCATTGGGGAGTTGACTACAGAATGCCATGTCCTTGAGAGTTTTGACAAGTACTGAAAGCCATACCCTGCGCCCTCCTTGGGTAAGGAGCACAACCCAGGGCTTCCGACTGATCTTGTTTGACTCCCCAACTGAGTTTCCAGCTCTTGAAGCATATTCTTCCTGTGTGAAATGGAACCAGTGGTACTATTTTCTTAATGAGTTTTGGTAAGAAAACGATGCATTAAGCCCTTATTACGGACTCTGGCACATAGAAGCTCAATAAAAGTTACCCACTGGTGTCTGTACAGCGGCAACCCTACCTCCGCTCATAATTAGTGGGAGTCATGCTGAGCTGGAGTCCACATGGGTTCAAACTCCGGCTTCTCTGAGTGTAGTTTGTATGATCTTGATAAATTACACTTAGAATCTTGCATTCCTCACTTGTAAAAGGGATATAAAAGGTATTTCATAAGAATCAAATGAGATAATGTCCACAGGGTCATGATAGCTTAGTATATGCCATTTCTGCTTTCAAACACAGCGGTATTAACCTTGCTGAAGGAACTAGTAGGGACATTTGTTTGAGACTAAATCTATAGCCTTTTGACCAAACAGCAAAGATTTTTCAAGATCGAGAGTAGACAGAGGGCAAAGAGCTTGTTGCTGTATATTTGGAGTTTTGGGGAACACCAATATCGCTACAATATGGTGAGTACAGCAATTTACAAAAGCCTTCAGAGTCTCCCCAGCCCTTGGCTGAGGTGCTGCAGGGAGGGAAGGTGGGGGAGTGACTTGGGGGCTGGGAGAGAGTTAGCTCCAACCCTGGAGCCAACTTCTTGGGAGAAGCCCATCACGGAGGAATGGTTTCCCTTTGGCTCATAGTTTCAAATGATCCAACCCATGATCCCTTGGCCCCATCACTTTAGGATTATGTCAAAGCAAACCATCATCGCAGTGAGCATTTGGTAAAGCTGTTAATTTGGGGGACACAGAGGGAGAAAAATGAAGTGTCCATGGGCAAAATATATCATTTAAAGGCACGCCTCCACCAAGACCTACTTCCTCCAGCTAGGTGGTAACTCTTAACATTTCCATCATCTCCCGACAGCTAAGTGTCATCACCGAACGAGGCCTCACTATCAGACCAATCCTCCCATAATTCTACCCAAGAGCGTTGCCATGTAGGAGAAAGAGCCTGTGAGGAACATTCCAGGTTCAAACTATAGCACACTCTGAGAGCACACAGGTCAAAGGTGTATCACCACTACACGAACGCTAACCGAGAGCTGCTGGTTCCACCGTGCAGGAAAAAGGCAGTTCCTGTCCCTTAAAAACAAGATGGCATCATTTCACAACGCCGAGAAAAGCCCCCCCCCCCCCCCCCCCCGCAAAGGCACCGAGGCGCAAGGCACTGAACAACTTAACTGGCAGGGAAATCTTCCCATTGGCGTTTAGAAACTATTCCTCTCAAATGACCGGTATGTTACAGGCATGGCTAGCCTCAACGGAGAGAGAGAGACCATGCAAATTTCTGAAATTAGGCATTCAGAGGAATGGTCTAATTGAATTTGACCCCGGAACATACAGGAGGAGGTTACTTTCTCTAGGGCCACATCTGTTTGTTTGTTTATTAACTTGAGTTGCGTCTCTAAGGAAGAATCCCCATGAAAGAAATGTCATAGTTCAGAAACGAAATCGTACCCTAGACCTTCTGGTAGAATTCTCCCATCTGAAGCCTGTGATAGTTTCTTCCTCTTTCAGGCAGAGTTCAGCTGCCGCTCAGACACGCATGCGGCATGTGGCTTACTGTACTCCACCACAGCAAGGCGTCGCTCACCAAAACCTGCTGCTCTGACTGCTGGGGACATTTGTTCTGCTAAACGTAGTTTGCTGTGGCGTTTTATCGGGTAATCGTCATTCTCCTTTTATCATTAGGTGAGAAAAGGCTAGACATAGCATTCTATGCCATGTGACATATTCTGTGGTGTGGACGCAGGCTGCCATGCCTACCCTCACAGTCAGAGGTTTCTCTCTTTCTTAATGTGATGATTTTTTAATTATAAGTATTTGTTAATGAACGTGCTAAGAGGCCCTGGAGATTTTCTGTAACAACAGCCATACGGAACTATAATTTCCCAGTCCCTTTGATCTCGCGAGGCTTTACGCTACTGGATTAAATGTCAGCGTTGCCTTTGAGTTTCTGAAGATCTCCTCACAATAGTCTTCACTTCCATTCGGCTAGTGAGTCATTCTGTTTGTTTATTGCTAGCATTAAATCTCTGACTTAAAGGAAGCTGTTCGGCATAATTTATTTAGTTGCCTCCAGTTTTTATGATATGGTTGTAAAATTGATTCCCAACTGTCAAGCACTACAGAGGTGAACCCACATGAATCAACACAAGGGAAAGGGGAGATTTTTAAAAGCATCATGAGTCCCTGAGGCTCCTGGCTAATCAGAACATCTCACACTGTCCTAAAGCACATTGGCTCATTTTTCTCCTCTTCATTTTCATCAAAGCAGATTCATCAGAGTGGAGTTGAAACTAAGATGCCTAAAGATATAAATAAATAAAGATAGTAGCGAAACCTGGGAACAATTCAAGTATTTACCTCAGAGGAAAGGTTAAATAAATATGGCAGCCCAGCCTACGAATGTGCAGTCACAGGAGAGACAGCAGCAGGCCGGAAGCACCAAAGAGAACAAAGAATAATAAATACATTTGGTCTTTATCCTCTGTCCAGCCACAGAGCTCCTAAGCCCTTGGAATTTCCTTGAATATTAACAATGTCTTTTGTTTTCTATGAGGAGTTGGTGCTCAGGCTTGAGTTTATGCTAATGGGAAGTATTTGAATGGGGATCTAGCTAGCCTCTGGAGGAGCACCTTGGTCTCCAGGAAGGAGAAGGATGTTGGAGAGCTTGTTCTGTAAACACTTGAACAATTAGACTTAATGAGACCAGAGGGATCACGGCAATGCCATACCTGCCGGCCTCCATGTACTTTGTCCCATGCTGTTCCTGGTGGGATCCTAAGTGACTCTCTGCATCCTTCAAGCCATCCCAGAAAATTAGCAAACCCAAGGAGGATGCTGGAACCCCCTGGCCTGGAGTTGATCAGTCAGAATTTCAGGAGGCCCAAACTAATTCTTTGATTCTGGGAGGGGGAAGTCTTACCCAGCTGAGCCCTGATGTCAGAACTGTGAGCAGTGGACCACTTTCTTTTCGGGACAGAGGAATATTTTATTGGTAAAAATATATATGATGTACAAAGAAAACAATAGCACATGTGAATAAATTCTCATGTTATAAATAACTAATTATAAATATTGGGAGACTTACCACATGAGTCTCTGACCAAATCCTAAAACGTTGTATCCAGCCACCTACCTGCACTGAAATCAAAATGATGGTGCAATAAGAAATGAATTTGTTCTTTATTTGACCCAAATTAAGAAAGCTGCAAGTCTGCCTTACTAACCCATAGGATCATTTGTATGAAACAGGGTAAGAACAAAAGTGGAGAGCCATGGATTCAGCAGGCTGTGTGAGTTTTTAAATGCTGCACCAGGACTTTGGGGGCAAGGTCCTTTCTATTCATATTATTTACTCATCAGGAGATGATACTGCGTATGCAGCCTAAGAAAGCCACATCCCCAGCCCCAAGACCATTGTGTCAGAAGAGACTCCAGAAAGGTGATAGCTCTATGACATTTTCCAACTTGGGCAGAAGGGGTTGCTGAAGACGTATTTTAAGCTTCAGTAAATCTATGACCAGTGGTTTCTTGTCAGTTTGTCTGGGGCCCGGGGTTCCAGAATGGCCGACCTCATCAGCATGGCAGAGAGGGCTCTGCTTTCCCACCTCTCCATGAGTGCCTCATCAGAAACACGGTTCTGAAAGAGCTGTGGCTTGCCCTCACCCTGTGACATGCCCTTCGCCTGCCCAGCCTCTCCAGCACGAGTCACTTGGGCTCTGTGTGAGTTCTGCTTGATTACTAAAAGACATCAAATAACTTTCATAAATGACAGATATCAGGGGAGAAGAGGGTTAGATATTTGGGGCCACATTGAGGCTAAGTATGTTCATGTCTTCTAGTCCATTGGCCCTCCCTCTTCAGAAGAGTCTACTCAACAGCCTGGAATCCACCCTTTCAATCATTCACCCAGAGAATATTTTTTGATCCCTGCCTGTACCAAATGTTATATTTATGTTGTCGTGGGAAGGAAACTAGCAGCTTTCAAGGTATCTCACAGCTTATCAAACTCTTATGGATAGTAGTATCTTGGGAAAATATTCTATTCCATTAAGAAATTCTAATTTAGGACTAGGGGACTAGAGAGATGGTTCAGTAGTTAAGAGCACTGGTTGTTTTTATAGAAGACCCAAGTGTGATTGCCAGCATCGACTTAATCTCCTTACAGCTACCTCTAATCCCACCTCCAGAATATCCTGGGTTCTCTTCTGACACCCTGGGGTACCTGGCATGTATGTAGTGTACATATAGATAGACAAACACTCAATGCACATAAAGCATAAAATAAATTAAGCTATTTTGTCTGATTTAACATAGGATAATTCATTCCCTTGGCTAACAGGTTAAAACATTATCCTTACCTTTAAGAGAATGAAGAATTAGCGAGCTATACTGAAGAGCAGAAGTTTAACCTTCCAAGCCAACTGTAATTCAGTAATGTGAAAGACCAGAACCTCACGGGATATGTCCTTGTAGAATTCCAGCTCCGAGGCTGTAAACAAATCCCTGAACTTGGGATTCTCTAAGCTTGTTTCCCCCTCTGCAAAGTAAGGACGCCATATGCCTCGTAAGATTGTTAAATTCGGAGAAAATTCACATAAAGTTCAGCGCAGGAGCTGTCATAGAGAAGCCCTCAAAAAGTGATGACGATAAAGACGGGGCACACGTGTGTATTGGGATAAGTGTAAGACCTTGGGGACAAGGAGAAGAGCACAGCCCAGCACCTGGAGATGAAGCAACCTTTTTCACCTTCCAGACCAGCAATCAAAAACTTCCAATAACACTTTTGCAAAGATCAGGGGTAAACAAAACCTACAGATGGTCTTGGGGACAAGGTAAAACAGGACATGTACTTTGAAAGCCAGTTGGATCATATCTAATTCATAAAAACTTATACTTCTCCCCGTGTGTGTGTGTGTGTGTGTGGTGTGCACTTCCCCCTACACACACACATATGGTAGGCAGAGGCCAATTCTTGCTGTCTTTCTGTGTTGCTCCCCCACGCTATCTAGTGAAATTGTGTCTCTCGCTGTACCTAGGCTCACTGTTTCAGCTGCACTGGCTGACCAATGAGCTCCCAAGCTCTGCCTGTTCCCTGAGCACTGGGCTTTTACGCGCATGCTAGAGACGGAAACTCAGACATTCCTGCTTGCAGTATAAGCACTTTAGAAAGTGAATCAACTCCTTAGCCCTCACCGTAACAACTCTTTCAGAGTTTATTGTGCTTGTTACAATATACAGAGTAATTTGCATTACAGACTTATAATTGAAGACTATACAAAGCACCATAAATATTTATCTATCTGAATCAGTTAAATAAATTAGCACCCATACAAGGAGACTCCAGGTAGTCAATGAAAAGGGGCCGAAATCTATTTATATGTACAGCTAAGGAAAGCAGTCCAAAAGGTATTGTTAAATGAATACAAAGTTTCAGAGCTGTTTTTATGGTACTCTCCCATTAGCCCAAACATGTAATAATAGGAATTCCTGTATATAGCTTGGTATACAGTATCTTTATTTGCTCTAAACAAAGTATTGGAATGAGAAGGAAACTCTTCCTATTGTTTATTATTTCATACAATTGGAAATAATGCTGACTGTGTTGCCTTTTAAAAAAGTTAAGCGATACTCTTGAAACAATTGCACATATATAAATGTCATTTATGGGAGAATAAAATCATTACGCCTTTAAAAAGGCTTATTTGATTATTTCTTACTTTGTGTGTGTGTGTGTGTGTGTGTGTGCATGCAGACACCCGCGGAGTTCATAAAAGGACCTGAGATCTCCCGGAGCTGAAGTTACCAACTGTTCTGAGCCACCTGATATGGGTGCTGAGAACCAAACTCGAGGTTTCTGCAAGAACAAGTGCTCACACCACTAGGAAACCGCTCCAGCCCTGAAGATGCTTTTAGATCGTGGTCCTGTTTCCAGATGTGCTCTGTCAGGAGAAACGAAATCCTATCAGACAGCTGGCTGGTGGGTAGTTAATATGGAGACACATCAGAAGAGGCAGGAAATCACACAGGGTTGATACAGTAGCTGAGACGTTAGTAACAGCAAAGACCAAAAGGCAGAACTATCTGTGGAGGAGGCAGATGTTATCAGAAGACCACTCCTTAGAGATGTCCTCTGGCCTTCCACCGAATGCACCTGCCTGCAGCGAGTTTGCCCAGATTTCTGCAGACACAATAGAACAGGGTAAAGGTGGCTGTAAGTCAGAGAACAAAAGATCAATGACTATGAAGGCAAATGCAGAACCAAGCTTCCAACAGAAGATATTTAGGGTGAGTTCGGAGGAGAGACAGGATGCAGGAAGCAAAAGTGACATGAAACTTTGAAGGTTGGAAGCCAGAGGAGGAGCTAGAGATGAGCGTGGCTTGGGTTCCTTATAGAGCGCAGACTTGATCACAAGCAGGTTGAGGGGAATCATAGCCAAATAGGAGTTTGCTCTCTGGTTTGTTTTTGTGTTTTCAGGTTAGCTTGGCATCTGTGCACAGGACTAATTGAAAGGGCTTAAATCGGAGCTGGCAGTGCCTTTGGAAAACAACTGGGGGATTTAATATTTTTCACAATTAATATCAGGTGTAGATGGCTTATATCTGTCATTCCAGCCCTCAAAAGACTGGGCTAGGAGAATGAAGAAGTTGAGGCCCATCTTAGAAAAGAAGCAAAGCAAAAAGAGCACCAGCAGAAAGAAAGCATTAGAGGGCCTGGACAAGGCCTGTCTGATGCAACTTTTTGTTTCTGTTTTATTTCCCTCTTATGAAGTCTAGAAACAGAAGGAGCTTGGTCTCCAAGTCCTTCATTTCCCAGTAGGAAATAGACATCTCTGTATTTTCTAAAGCAATTTTCCCTTCGGTAGGTCGTGGGAGCGTGGGCTGCATTGCTAATTCTTAACCAGAGAAAGGAAAATTTGAAGGCAGCATTCTGGGTCACCTTAGTCAAAATATGTCTATTGGATGCTGGTGATAATCCATCCTGAGGTCCATGTTTTTCTGAATTATTCATGTCAGACCTCAGTTTGCTTTTCCAGAGTTCTGGGCTGTGAAACCAGGTCTTCGCTTGGTTCTTTCTCGTTCATCCCCTCAGCTCTCCGATCCTCAGCCACAGGGGTGACTCACAGAGTCTTCTGCAAGCTGGAGGATGGGCTGTAGATGTGGCCTCTCTGTGTTAAATGGCCCAGTGTCAGCCATGTTCCTGACATGGGTCACACCCAGCTGAAGCAGAGAACAATACAAAAGTCAGAAAATACTCCGGGTTTAGTGGCACTGGTTTGTAATCCCAGCTATGGAAGAGTCTGAGGTACAAACATTACAATCAATCTGGGTTACATGGTGAGTTCAAAGCCAGCCTCGACAGCTCAGTGAGGTCTGTCTCAAACTAAAGAGTTTTAAAGTATTGGGACTGTAGCTTGGTGGTAGAATGCTTGCCTAGGTATACTTGAGATCTTGAGGCAACATTTGTGGTCAGAAATAAAACAAAATCGTTTCTAAATTCTTTCTTAGTATTCAGGTGGGGGGAAAGCCCTGTACCTGTTCCAGTCATTCGGAGGGCCTGGCTGCATCCTTTCCCTTGACCCTCAATGGAGTCAACCGTTTTCTACTCGGGGCAAGCTAATTTAAACTGAGTTTCTATTGCTTGCAAGCCCAAGAGCTTTGGCATAGGCCATTCTTAAAGACTATAGATGGCCATGGTGACGGATCTCTAGTTCTCATCAAATTCTCAGAGGGGTCAGGAGCACAAACAAGGTCACAAGCCCTTCTAGGCACTATACTGGACCATTGGCTTCTCTATGGTTCTTGGGTTTTTATCCAGAGATCAGTTCTTTTAGCCAGGGTATTTGCCCAGACAGACACTTCTGATGGGCCTCAACACTGTTCTGGAAGGGACTTGCTCCCGGAAGAAAGAGCAAGGAAGAGGGTAAGGAGTTTCCTGCTGGCGGGAAACAAGAGGCACACGGTCTGTATGAGTCTCGCTAGCAGAGCGTGGATTCTGGACGATCTGAATTCCAGCTCATCATCTGTACTCTTGGCTTCCTCCGTTGTAAAATGGGGAACTGTGTAGGTACCAGACGCTGTATCACCATCTTGTCAATGTTAGATTTTAGGGAAAGAAAGGAAAGGGTGTTTGAGAGGAGGGGTGATGAGCCCAGTCTTTAGGCAAGAAGTTTATTAGCATAAGCAGTGGGAACAGTACCACAGGGGGTCTAAAAGAGAGCCCAGACACATCCAAAGGCGTTCACATTTTTTGTTTTTTTCGAGACAGGTTTTTTTCTGTGGCTTTGGAGCCTATCCTGGAACTAGCTGTTGTAGACCAGGCTGGCCTGGAACTCACAGAGATCCGCCTGCCTCTGCCTCCCGAGTGCTGGGATTAAAGGCATGAGCCACCACTGCCCAGCCAAAGGTGTTCACTTTTAAAGGTTTTCCAGGGAATCAAAGCCTTGCACCACAAGGAAGGAGGCCAATTAACAGACAGCCTATGCCACATGGCCGAGGTAGGGAGCTGAGCATGCGTGATGCAGGCTATGGGACAGGGCCACTCTCTAGGTAGAGGAGCAGGGGTGACTAATATGTGATCTATGTAGAATAATAGCTGCCTCCCATAACCAGGGTGCTGGGAAACAGGTAAACCCTTGTCCTGCTGCAGCCCTCTCTGCTTTGGGACTGGCTACCTGGAAAAACTGAGAAGGCCAGACCCTGACCTAAGAGTTCAAGTCTAAGTAAGTCCTGGAAGGTAACTCTATCAGTCAGCCTTGGATCATGTGTACACTTATGAGCCAATCAGAAGGAAGGAAAAGTCTCATTGGTTAGCTGTCAGGCATGTGACTAATTGTGAGCTTTGGCAAAGGAAAGTGTATAAAAGACACAATCTGAGAATGGAGTGAAGATGTTTCCAGAAGGAAGTCAAGTGTGTATCGGTAGCATAAGGAAAATGGACTTTGGGCAGATATGGCACAGGCCAGCTCCTGGGATGAACTGTGTGTCCACTTTCCTGGGGCGGAGCATACACCTTCCGCTTTCCTGGGGCGGAGCATACACCTTCCGCTTTCCTGGGGCGGAGCATACACGCTTTCCTGGGGCGGAGCATACACCTTCCGCTTTCCTGGGGCGGAGCATACACCTTCGCTTTCCTGGGGCAGAGCATACACCTTCCGCTTTCCTGGGGCGGAGCATACACCTTCCGCTTTCCTGGGGCAGAGCGCACACCTTCTGCTTTCCTGAACACATTGTTTGGAGCCATGCGTGGGTGGGTGGCACTCGGTTAGTGGTTTTCTCTTCACTCTATTTTCCAACCCGTGTCCAGATTAAAAGGCTCCTTAACATGAATTCTGTTATTCAAGTTCACTATTTAGGCAGAGAAACCTGGGGTAACCTATACCATCCGAAATACCGCAGTGTTGATGAAAGCCTTCTCCCTTCGTCAAACTGTGGCCGGCACCCCGTTTCAGTGCATGTAGCACTGCTTGCAATGTCTTTGGCAACTCAGCAAGGGGAAAGGCCGTGAAAATGCTGCCCACTGAGCCGGGGCGGGGGCGGGGGTGTTAGTACAAGCAGCCTCACATTCTTCACCTTGAGAAGCAGGTGAGCACTGAGTTTTTCTGGAGACTCAGATGGATGGCTGCATCGGTGTCCCCCACACTGCCCAGCCTTCGCTGACGAAAGCTTGGTACCCAATTGGATTTTGCTCCTCTGCTAATATGCTTTGGAGATGAAGCGTTTGCCTGTGTAAATCTGCTCAGCCCAAATGCCAAAGCAGTTCTTTAAAGGCAAGGATAATCTGGGCAATATAAAAACGCAGATGGAGCCTGCCTGGCTAAATGTCACAAAACAAGGGAATTAGGCTAATAAGGAGACCAAGGGGGCAGACCTCTCTCTGTCTCCTTGCCAGCATCTGAGAGCTGCTCCAGTCTGAAAATGCTACCAGGCTGATTCCAGAAGGGAGACGAGGGGACCAGAAGCCACAAATGACAACCAATGGTTAGGTTAGAACAATGAACCCTCAAGAGATTTTGGTCTTAGACTCTTCTGTAAAGCAGAAGAATGTCACCAAGGAGGGTCACATTTTGACACCCTAAAAGGGAACAGGAGAGCATGTGCCATCCACTATGCAGATGACAACCTAACTATACCCTGTTGTTAGTAGGAAAGGGTACCACGAGGGTGTGACTCAGCAGCAGGGTGCTTTTCCAGAGTGGGAAAACCCTGACTCCATCTCTAGAACCTGAAAAAAAGATATATCTAAACTTCATGTACATTCTCTATGTATATGAGTGTTTTGTTTGCACACATGTATGTATACCACATGCATGCCTGGTGTCTGTGGAGGTCAGAAGAGGACATCAGATCCCTGGAACTGTAGTTACAGATGGTTGTGAGTCACCATGATGGTACTGAGAACTGAGTCTAGAGGCTGTGCAAGAGCAGCAAGTGCTCTTAACCTCTGAGCCATCTCTCCAGCCAGAAAACAGCGATGATGATGATGATGATGATGATGATGATGATGATGATGGTGGTGATGAAAATAAACTGGGTGTGGTTGTTCATGCCTTTAATCCCAGCATTCAGGAGGCAGAAACAAGCAGATCTCTGAGTTCAAAGCCAGTCTGGTCTACAGAGTGAGTTCCAGGATAGCCAGGGCAGCACAGAGAAACCCTTCCTTGAAAAAAATAAAATAAAATTTGAAAAAAGGAAGGAAGAAAGAAGAAGAAGGAGGAGGAGGAGGAGGAACAGGGTGGGGCTGTGCTGTGTACAAGTGTCTTTGACATTCATGGGCAGCTGGTAGAGGAAAGGCATGATGGGAAACTGTCGGGTATTATGTCTGCTCAGCACCACT
Source organism: Microtus ochrogaster (assembly GCF_000317375.1). Lineage (NCBI taxonomy): Eukaryota > Metazoa > Chordata > Mammalia > Rodentia > Cricetidae > Microtus > Microtus ochrogaster. The sequence continues at coordinate 2,588,796 of NW_004949113.1, forward strand.
GGCCCTTTCTGCTGGGAGCACATTCAGCTCTTTCCACCTCCCGGACAGTTTCCATGAACTCTGGCAGAATGGTACCTGCCTCTACTCTAGACCCAGCTGATTGGTCAGAAGCATCTTAAGCCAGTCCAATGACAGTACTCTCACTCTGAGACGTGAGCCTCTGACATGTAACTCAGCAGCCTGGGAATTTATACCACAGATCTTGGATGCTGGTTTTTGCAGGCAGATGAAGCTAATATGTTGGCAGCCCTGTTTTCTACCTTGCAGAGGAAGCCTTCTGCAGAGCGGAGATGGAATTGGCATGGAGGAAGAAGCTAGGTCATGGAGCAGGACAGGCATCTGATGGCATTTCAGACCTGGTCTCCTCAAGAAGGCTCATCCCAGCCCTTCTTGTGAATGGTGATTCAAGCTTCCTTTGTGGGTTTTTTTTTTGTTTTGTTTTGTTTTTTGTTTTGTGTAGAGATTTCTCTTATTGGTTTAACAGGTTCCAGCAACTTCTAGGAAAGACCCAAGGGCACAGACTATTAAAATGGTCCTGGGAAGAGAGAACATAGAAACATGGCTTCCCCGAGCTGGAGGAAGGGGGCTGGGCTTTGCAAGAGCTCAGGAAGTGGGAGGTACATTGATGAGAATGTGTTTAATTGTAAAACTGGAGACTTTAAAGTGGCTCAGATGGAAATTTTTATAATAGCTGTATTTTATCACAATTTTAAAAAATGGTCCTAAAAACAAAACTCACCACATCTCAGTCAAGGGTCAGCTGTGGGTTCGCTGGCAAATCATTTTTCGCTATAAGCTTTTTGTCTGCGCCTGAACTATTTCTAACCTCCGTCTGACTCTTCCCCGCCCACCATTCATCATTCCGGCCACGTGTGGCCTCCTTCTCATTGCCGGGACTCTGTTAGACCGAGCTCTTATGAGCAATCATCTAAAAATCAGATTAACTCTACCAAAACCAGGCCCGTTTACTTCCTTCCAAAGTCATGTAGGAAGGGTACAAGACCCCAGCCCTGCTGCCGGCTCCACTGAATACACACAGCGAGCAGAGACGCGTGGGTAGGAGGGAGGATCTTAGCATGGACCCACGGGTCCCTTTACTGCCGGGGGAAAGAGGCTGTGGTCACAGCGAACCAAAACTCCTTTTTTGTGACTGAAATCTGGGCTAGAGGTATCTAAAAGAAGCATCATGTCCCCTCGCAACTGCACCTGGTCTGTGTGACATGTTCCCTCCAGCTGCAGTTTCCCAAGCAAGAAGACTAAGTGCGGGTAGCAAGGAGCTCACAGTTAATCTTCTGGCTTTGGAGAGCTCTCCCCACAAGCAGAGCTAGCATCAAAGCAATCAACAGATACAAGATTTCAATAGAGAAAACCCAAGCACCGGCGCTCTGTCGAAAAGACCTAGCGAAATACAATGTGGCACCCCGTCCTCCAGCCGCCCAAATATTTCGTGTTTGTGAAAATAATATTCTTACCCACGAGCTGGCAGATCCTGTTCATTTGCAAATTTGCTACTTAAAATGCACAAAACTCATTTTAAAGGAATTGACTTATGGAAATGGAAAAATCCCTCAAAAGAAATGAATAGGAAAGAAAAAAAGGGATTTTGATGAAACATTGTAAGAAAGATAAATTCGAGTTATAAAAGACATAGAAAAAGCATCAGGGAGGGGGGCCTAGACCAGCCTGCAGAAGCACATTTTTTTTTCTGAGCTAAATGCTGAAGGCATTTGGATTTGCAAGGTTCTCCGAAGACCTTTGCCTCTAAACACATGCATGCGTGCAGCTGCGGGGAGACCCTCTCAGGCCGGCTCCTCTGCTCTCCCTCCATTAACATTCTGGGCAATGGCAAGAAAATGAGAAGCTATTAATAACATCAGATTTGAAATAAATCACTGTCGTGTGTGTGCCGACTGCTGGACTTTGAGGGAAGGTGAAATTCGTAGGACCAGCAATGAGGAGGAAATGAAGCCAGTTCTCTCTCTCTCTCTCTCTCTCTCTCTCTCTCTCTCTCTCTCTTTCTCTCTCTGTCTCTCTCTGTGTGTGTGTGTGTGTGTATGTGTGATCTCTGCTGGAGCCAACTGGCCTGTGCATGCCCATTGTGCTATGCTACCTGTGCTCAGATATAGGTGAGTTCTCCCTTGCCTTTGCTTCCCTGATTTTCTATTTGTAAATATGCATATGCACAGATATACTCTGGTAACCACAACAGGAAAAAAATGGATTCACCCTTTTAAGACAACCAGTATCTATGGAAGAAGTTGCATAAGTTTCAGGGATGTCCTTTACAATGTTTTAGAAATTAATTTGGGGTAAAGGGTGGCTGGGGAATGGGCCATGGGTTAAGAACACTTGCTGGTCTAGCTGAGGACCAGAGTTTGGATCCTAGCACCCACACGTGGTACCTCACAACTGTCCATAACTCCAGCTCTAGGGGATTTGGTGCCCTCTTCTGGCCTCTGTGGGCACCTGCATGCATAGGCACATACACACTATTATACACATAAAAATATAATAAGAATAAATGAATTTGGACAACGCTGTGAAATAAGCAAAGCATGCCTCGATCACATTAGCCATGATGACCTATGTGCATCGCCCCAGACCCCCTGGAATGGCACCTTGTAGCTCACTCATGCACCACTTGAGTCATAAATCTTCTGATCTATCCCATTTCTTGGAGTCCGTTTTTAAAGGAATGCTAAACAGATACAGAACTCTACTTGGTTGCTTTTCAAGGAAACAAAGCCATAGCTGAGGGATAGGAGCTCTGAGTCTGTCATTGTGAAGTTAAAGAACCTATCACTACCCATCACTGCCAGTTTCCTTGGTACCAGAAAAAATACTCTTTAAGAAGCAACCAAGCGCCGGGCGATGGTGGCGCACGCCTTTAATCCCAGCACTCGGGAGGCAGAGGCAGGCGGATCTCTGTGAGTTCGAGACCAGCCTGGTCTACAGAGCTAGTTCCAGGACAGGCTCCAAAGCCACAGAGAAACCCTGTCTCGAAAAACCAAAAAAAAAAAAAAAAAAACCAAGAAGCAACCAAGCTGGTTTCAGCTGCAATCTGAAGAGATTCTGTCCGTAATGACAGAGAAGGCAAAATGGTTGGCGTGTGACACAGCTCATCACATCCCATCTGCAGTCAGGAGGCAAAACGGTGTGAATTCTGGTGCTCACATACCTTACCTTGTTTTTTTTTTTTTCAATCTGGACCTCAGCCTAGGAACTGGTAATACCACACATAAGGGGAGTCTTCCTATCAATACTAACTTAATCTAGAAGTTTCCTCACAGATTTGTTTCCATGGTGATTCTAAATCACAGCAAGTTGAAAGTCATTGTGAGCCATCACGTGGACACTTATAATTCCAACCCATCACAAGGTTGCTTTTATACTGGGGGGGGGGGTGGAGATGACGACCCATAAAGCTGTCATCCAAACTAACCTCTAATCATTCATCTCTTGGAAAGGTTAAAGCTGAACTGGATGGTGTTTGTGGTCACTCTATTGCCCATGAGAGGACAATAGCATTGGGTTCTGTCTGGCTTACAGACAGTTGGGAAGGTCTGGGGTTAGTAGGTGCCCTTGTTTTATCAGTTGGTATGGCAGAGATACAAACAAGAGTGAGTAGTTGTATTTACCAAGGAGTTAGTCATGGAGATAGGTTATGTTCTGTTTGTAAAAATCTTTTCTTCCAGGATTTTTTTCTAGATGGATATCCAAGTCTACTTTAGTTACATACAGAGAATACAGGTGCCAAACAAAGACACCAAGACACTGGGATTGTGCGGGTACATATTTATAATTTAATCTTAAGCATTTGAATTGAGTTTCAGAGAAATAAATTTTAGGTCAAGTCCATCAAGGTTTGGTATGTGACCAGTTTTGAGCATGTGCGCACGTTACTATATGGTGCTTTGTGCTAGGAAAACTATATAAAATGATGAAAACTGGCAGATTTATCCCCTCTTCCCCTGTAAGCACCATCTCCTGTTCATCACAGAGCTCAGGTTAAGCATACCTTTCAACACTATCATTTCCTTACAATGGGCCACTTCCTCTTTGATATTACTGGTTCTTACAGCCTCCTTTGATATAACACTAAGCATTGGAACTGGGGCTTATTGACATGTTTCTCTTCCCCTATATCTCAGGGACAGCAGGAATTACACCCAACAAGAGAACAATATAGCTACAGTCTGAAGGAAACACAGGCATGAGAAGATGACACCCATCCTTGGAGTGCTATTTACACGCATTGAGTGTTTGACCAGCATGAGAAATGTGACCAAGATCTTTCTGTCCTCTTGAATGAATTCTAATAAGAAGGTCACAGCAAAATCTCAGACCATAAGAGAAAAATGAGTTTGCTTCAGATTCCATTTGAAGAATATTTTTTATATCTCTAGAGAGTTATAGAAAATGAAGAGATTCAAATCTGGATATAATTGATTTTTTTATACCAAGGAGATACAAAATTTTAACTTTGTCACACATCTTAGTTTTGATATTCATTCACTTGTACACTTAACTAATGTTTATTGAGAAGCTGAATTGCAAGTTCAAAATCTCCCTCATGTACCTCAACATTATAGAAACATTTCACTGATAAAGTATTATAATTTGAGACTTTAAAAATTTGGAGAGAAGGAAGGATACTATATCATCAAATGTAACAATTCATATATCTGATGCACTTATTGTCCTCTGAGAAGCCTTGAGGTTCCATTCATGGAGTTTACAGCAAGCAAGGGAGCAACTTCCAAAGTCCACTGACTGCTGATGATTGACACAAAGAAGACAAGAAAAACAAGCTGCTGCCCCTAGTGATCTGTCTTCATTCCTACTGAAGTGACCAGCCTCGTATATGGGAAATAATTACAGATAACCAAGATGGTCTATTCCCTCTTAAGTAGCTCCTAAGCTGTGAGCCCCAGAAAATACAAATAATAAAGCATTTTTATGGAGCTGTGGTCTAAGAGCCACAAAACCATGTGACCATATTTAGCAGTAGAGATCTGGTGTTGTCTCATGAAGCAAATAATGGGCTTATTATTATAAGTCAAGGCAGACTTTTAAAGGAAGGATCTGGGGCATTGGGCTGATATTAAGATACAACATTCTAATCACATTGAAGTCTGGTGTTAAAACTATTAACAAGGAGTTGATGGAGGAAGAAGAATTTCAATTTGCCAATCTTGAGCCAAAATGGCCCAGAATTGTTGCAAAATATTCCTTTATGCTGTGTGAAGATGTACCATTGTGATTGGTTTAATAAAGAGCTAAATGGCCAATAGCTAGGCAGATGAGGATAGGCAGGACTTCTGAGCAGAGAGAGAATACTGGGAAGAAGAAAGGCAGAGTCACCAGATATACAGAACTAGTTAGCAACAAGCCTAAGCTAAGACCAAGCTTTCATTATTAACAATAAGTCTCTGTGTCATGTTTTGTGAGCTGGCAGTCCAAAAAGAAAAGTTCATCTATAAATGGCACCCAACATGGGGCCACATATTTCCACATAGAGCCTGAGAAAGCAGTCTCTTGGGTAGCTTCCATATACAGAAGAACAGCTCTTTTAAGAGGCCCTGCTACTAAGCACTTAAATGGAATTTATGAGTGGCAACCAGCACACTACCAGGTGGCAGGAGACTAAGTAGAAGTGCCTTCTGGATCTGGGGCAGATAAATTGGTTCCAGACCACCCAGCAGGCATGAGGCTCTGCTTTTACCAACCTGAAGCACTACCAGGCCATGTGCTAGCAAAGGAGTGCCTTGTTGTCACTTAGCAGTTTAAAGTTTGGTCCTATGCTTCAGAGAACACTGCAGTGTGTGGCTGCAGATAATTAGTAAAGCAGTCCAGACAGAAAAAACCTCTAAACAGATATAGTATGTTTTAAAATGTGCTTGGATGTAAAAAGAAAAATGGTGTGGGAAGTCCTTCAGTATATGTGTTGCTTTTATTGGTTAATGAATAAAGAAGCTGCCTTCCTGTGATAGGACAGAGTAGAGCTAGGTGGGGAAAACTAAACTGAATGCTGGGGAGAGAGAAGGCAGAGTCAGGAGAAGCTGTGCATCCCCACAAGAGACAGATGCTGGATGGAACATTGCTGGTAAGCCACAGCCAAGTGGTGATACACAGATTAATAGATAAGGGCTAACCAAAGATATAAGAGTTAGCTAGAAATACGCTTGAGCTATTGGCCAAAGAGTATTGCAATTAATATAATTTCTGTGTGATTATTTCAGGTCTGGGATTCTGGGAACAAACAAACAGGTTTCTACTACAGAAAATGGGTATAGACAGTCATATAAAAATATTTTATAAATAATAAGATAGAGTATTTAAAGACAAAATAAAATAATATAAAAAGGATAAGCCACATAAAGATGAAAATATATAGAATCTGTATCCTCTATGTTACTTTGTTGAGTACATAGATGGATATGGGCTAATTTAAGTTGGAAGAGTTAGGAACAAGCCAAAATTAAGGCAGACAATTCATAATTAATAATAAGTCTCTGTGTCTTTTGGGGGGGGGAGCTGGTAGTTCATGAAAAGTTCATCTATGCACAATAGTGACATGTATCAGTTTGTCAGTATAACCAAATACCCAACAGAAACAAAAAAAAGGAAAAATTGATTTTCCCTAAAGTTATGGGGTTACTGTCCTTTGTGGCAAGCAGTGCACTTCAGGGCAGCTTGCTTCATGGTAAACAAGAAGCAAAGAGAAACAAAAATAGGAAGAAGTTGGGAAAAGATATAGCTCTGGAGGACTCCCCCCAGTGACCCATTTCCTCCAAGCAGTCCTGTATGCTGCAGCCCTATGACCTCCAAATAGTCCTACTGAAAGTTTACATCCATTAACAAATTAAAACTTTCATTGGTACAGAGCTTCAGGATCTACTCAGTTCTGGAAGCATTCACAGACACCCCCAGGAGGTGTGCTTGCTAAACTCCTGGGTGTCCCTCAGTCTTATTAAGCTGATGACATGTTGATCAAGATTAAACATCAGGAGGGAAGAGGTGATATTCGAGCTGATCCCTAAGAGGTCAGGGTTGAGCCTCCTGATGTTGGTGGAAGGTAGAAAAGAAAACTTTTGGATTAATGGAGAAATCTCTACTGAAGACCAACTCAGGGAATAAGGGGGCTTGCTGCCAAGTCTGATAACTTGAGTTAGGTCCCCATAAACAATGACAGAAAAGAACAACCAGCTCTTACCTGTTGCGCTCTGTCTTAGTTAGGGTTTCTATTGTTGTGTTAAAATACAACCAAGGCAGTTATAGAAGGAAGGGTTTATTGGGGCTTAGGGCTCCAGAGGGATGAGTCCAATACCATCAGAGTTGGGAAATGTGGCAGAAGGCAGCAATTGCAGCTGGAGCAGCAAGCTGAAGGTCATACCTTACACTGAAAGCAGGAAGCAGAGCAAGCTGGGAATGGCAAGTGGGTTTTGAAACCTCAAACCCCACCCCCAGTAGTATACCTGGTCTAGCATAGCTGCACCTCCTAAGTTTCCCCAACTGATGCCGCCAACTAGGCAAGCGTTCAAATGCCAAAGGTGACAGAGAATACTTCATTCAAATCACCACAACCTCTGACCTCCACATATATACTAAACGCATGCGAGACTCTGCCCCCGCATAAAGAAATAAATGTGAAAAAGGGAGGACTCTCTACCAAGCAAATTTGTCTTCAAGCTTTGATCTGCTCATGGGTCCCTCTTGAAAAAAAAATTCAGTACAGCTCAAGTTATGCTGAAATAATAAGTAACTCCGAATTGTATTCAATTGTTGTGACGCCAACAAACGCATGGCAGATAGAGTAGTATATGTGTAGGGATGGTCTCTGTTTTGTCTGCCCTCCTCACAATCTTGCTGCTGGTTCTTGAGGCAAAAGTCCAGAGAGGAAGAAAGAACACAAGTTCCTTGGAAGAGAGTGTGCGTGTTCATCGGATGAAATGTCAGCTATGCAGTCGGAGTCCAGGGACAATAACAAAATGCAGTCCTAAATTGTACTTGGAAAGGGGGACCTGTTAAGCGAACAACAGCACTAACAATGACCTCACATAGGAAAGGGAAGGAATTTGCACCTTCCGAGCCTGGTGCGTGAAGTCAAGCATTTCAGACTTAGACATTTAGATCCAGCTCCAGGAGAGTTGGTTTTATCTGAGTTCTTTAGACAAAGGAGCAAGCTTAGCTTCTACTGATAAGTCTTGAAGGGCTATTATAACTCACAGCATTGCCTTAGTGGTTATTTGCCACCATTCTAGAGGCTAAAAAAATTGAAGTAAAAAATAATTACATCATTTTCTCTCTTCCCTTTCTTCCCTCCAATCCCTCTTAATTGTTCCAAATCCTTGATTCCTCTTGAAATCGTTGAAATATATATCTGCCTAAGTATATAAATACAGCTTGCTTAGTTTTTGTATGTATTTGATTTTGGGGACAGTTGCTTGGTATTGGGTAACCAACTGGAGGCTCATCCCTGGGGAGGAATTTTTCTCCCACTCTCAGTATTTCTCAGATGCCCGTACTTCTCTGTCTGTGGGTGGAGCCCTGTGAATTTTCCCCTTGCTCACATACCTATTAGTGGTATAGATCTTCAGGACTTACAGGGCAGCCATATAACGAGCATGCTCTCGTGGGTGTGGCTTCCCCATCCTTTCTAGGAGACACACTCGCACAGCAAAGATCCTGGTCCTCTGGTCCTCTGGCTTCTAAAAGCTTCCCACCTCTTCTGCGATGTTCCCTAGGTTTTAGGTGCAGGAGTTGTAGATGCATTGTGGTTGCCCCCCACCACACACAGTTGGTTGTTATCTACGTTTTTGTTTTTCAACCAGTTGTGATTTTCTGTAATGGTCTCCATCTGTTGCAGAGTTCCCTTGATGAGTGATATCTTAGTGTTTCTGTGGCTGTGATAAAACACAATGACCAAAAGTCACTTAGACAGGAAAAGACTATTTCAGCTTAAAGTCCCATAGCACTCTCCATCACTGAGAGCAGTCAGAGCAGAAACCCAGACAAGGCAAGAGCCTGGATGCAGGAGAGGATCGGGGGGCCTATGGAGGAGTGCTGTTTATTGGCTTGCTTCCCAGGGCTTGCTCCATTTGTTTTGTTACAGCACCCAGAACCACCTGCCAGGGAGTGTCACTACCTAGAGTGAGCCGTGCCCTCCCCACATCAATAATCAATCAAGAAAGTCCCCGACAGACTTACCTACAGGTCAATTCTATGGAGGCACTTTCTCAATGAAGATTTCTTCTTCCCTGATGACCCTAGTTCGAGTCAAGCTGACATAAAAACTAGCCAGTACAAGCAGTGAAAGCTATTCTTACCTGTAAGCATAGGGATGAATATTTAAAAGGCAGTTATATACATTTTTGTTGGTTGGGTAAAATGGCAGTAGTAGGCTATCCTTTGAGATCCATGATCTCACTATCTCTGGGGTAGTCAGGCAGGTTTCTGGTACCAGGAATGATTTCTCTATTGTTGGGCTTGCCTTCACCCCAATTAGACAGCTGGTTACAAGCAAGATATGAGCGCTGCTACTGCACTCTTAAGGTTATCATACCTGCTGGTTGTCATAGGTGTTACAGCTGGGTAGAAGTAGCAGTTGCTTCTCTCCCTTGGACCCTTGCATAGCACCTTCCGTTACTGTAAGGCCTATGGAGAAGGCTTTCCAGGCAGATCCTGTGCAGATGCTCCAAGTCCTATGCCTGAAGTGCACGGTGTCTTCAGCAGGAGACTTATTCTGGCAAAGGCTATTTTTGTGGTTCATTGATTATTCCTATTTGGGCTCACATAGCCTTTCTTCAGCATGTGCTCATGACAGAAGGACACTCATGTCTTCCTCTGCTAAGACGAGAAACTAATTCCACAATGAAGCGACACCACCCTCCTGGCCTCATCTGAACCTAATCATCACCCCAGACCACCACCCAAACACCATTGCACTAGGCATTAGTGCCTCAGGTATAAATGGGGGTGAAGTGGCAAACAGAACAGTTCCCTCCTCTCTCCTGTGAGTTTTCAAGGCCAGCTTTATTTCTACACTCTAATACTTTGGGTAAAGAATGCCATTTATGAACATCAAAATCTCTAACGATTCTGCTGGCCAAACAAACGGGCCTTAATTCTCATTAGCTCTCAGGAAAACAGGTGTTGAGATCAAAATAAGCAGGAGACTGAATGAGAGTTTGAAGGACCAGGAGTCGACGGGAGATGGAATCGGTGTGCACAGGGTGGCATGACGTGTGCCTAGGAAAAGTCCTTGGTGTGCGGAGGGACATGATAAGCATGGCATTGTACCCTATTCTGCTCCCGCCACCACCCCCCTTCTGTAGTAAACGCCCCAAAGAGATTCTTCAGCTTTCTGAATCTCAGGCCTCTAAATCACAAGCTTCAAAGTACGCAGAGACCCATGAAGGAAAGTATACAAGCTCCCGTGGGCCTGGACCACAGAGGAATCACAGAAGGCCAAGGAGAAGCAGAACTTTTTTTTTTTTTTTTAATGACAGTGAGAAAATACAAGAAGGCTGGGCAGAGCGGGGAAGATGAAAGACTTGAAGCATTGCTAATGAATGAGGCTGAGTGAGGGGACTGAAGAGAACCGAGTAAGAACTGCTGAAGGAAAGTTAACGAGGCAATGCCATGCAGGTGCGGGAGAGAGCAAATCTCCAAAGAGGAGGAGGGTGTCCTGCAGAGTGCCAAAGAGGAAAGTAGCCTGAGCAGATGTGTTGGAGATTTCCCACTGCTTAAATAGAGGAGAGACTGGTCCATGGCTGTGCCTTCAAAATGGAAGAACTCGGCGCAGCGAGGAGCAATAGATGTGGTTTGGCTGGGGATGCGTGAGTCCCACCATTTCTCTGCTCATAGCAGAGAGCAAGGACTGAGGACAGCTAGTCACTCTTCCCATCCAACATCCATTTCTTCCCTTTCTGTCCTGATTTCCCCTGAGGAATCCCCTTAGCTTAACTTCCTGCTACCACAGCCATAAGGTTAGGCACTTGATCCAAGTCTGGCCAAAAAGCACACAGCCTGAACTAAATAGCTGGCATGCAACACATACTGGACTGGCCACGTCAACATTATCAACTGCAGAACTTGCTTGGGATGATGGGTGGATGGGCAAGGTCCTCTTTAGCTCTTGGAGCTGAGCTAAGCTAAGTGGGATGACACTTAGAAGCTGCCAGCAGATATCTCCGCCATCGCGAAGGCAGAATGAGGGAATTTAGCAAAGGGAGGGTGCTGGGCTGAGCGGAGCTAACAGATGGGGTGCCCGGATCCAGCAGCACTCAAAGCTCCACATGCCGCATCCGTTTTGTTCCTGAAGACTGAGCTGGACTCCTGTCACCGAGGATTGGTCTTGCCTAACCCTCTTTGCACATAGGATTTTGGTTCCTTCCCGTGGCCATGGCCTCAGTTCCGGCTCTCAGGATGTGGTCTGCTTCCCAGCCAAGTATTAAATGTGAGACTTTGTGCAAGTTACTCAAACTCTATGCCTGCTTCTTCATCTGCACAAAGGATGATGTAGCAGGACCTCTTTGAGGGTTAGACTTATACCGAGTCAGTATTAGCCACTTCCTTAGAACTGTGCACGCAAACCCAGCTCTCCAGCATTAGCAAGCCCACTACATCTCACACTCACGTGTGGTCTAGAGGAGACATGACACAGGGATCTGGCTAAGAGGTCTCTCCCACTGGCCTGGACTCATGGACGGATGCCTATTGACTTCCTTCCTTTATCTCCTGCTACCCCTAAAGCCTAAAAAGGCCAATGTGAGTCTTGACACGAAGGCCCATGCTAGAAACGCAGCTAGTCATGGCACAGTGGAGGGTAGCCTCCCTGCCTTCCTAGCACCCGTGAAAACATGCGCTCTGAAGGGGCAGAGGAGTCTGCATTGCCGTCAGTTAGCGGGAAGGGCATTGAGCCGCTTTGAATAGAATAGACAGAGCATCGGCCCCTTCGTCCTTTGAAATCTCTCCAAGAGATGTGGAGCCGCGTCTAAGCGTTATCTGCAGGTCTGTCCCCAGTGCAGTTATTGATCTACACCCTCCTGATCTTTCACTTTCCGCTACACTTTCCACCTCTTCATCTTATTTTATGAAGGTTTAAATTGTCCTCATAGAAAGATGAAAGATGAACTCTTAGTGGAGAAGAAGCTAAGCGTCTCTGAGATCGCTAAGACCCACTTTCAGGGATTATCCCTGTAGTGATGATGCTGTTTCTCTTTGACATATGTTAGGGTAGCCCTCCAAACGCCCAGGATTCATTTTCAATTCTCCCCATGTCAGAACACACACAAGTCCTTTCTTCACAGACCCTCAATTATTCCTGTTACCATGGAAACTGCTGCCTGTGTCAGAGCACCTCAGAGCGGGTGGGAAGGCGGCATGAGTGGCTGCCATGGCAACATGCCTCTCTACAGCAGCATCTCACGGTCTGTGCCATCTTGCTTCCAGAAAGAAGGAATGGTTACTGGGGAGAGTCGAGCAATTTCCCAGGCTGTGAGGTGAGAACTGAGTACCTTGGCCCTCATCAGGAGTTCACAGCTCTCTGGGCCTGTAAAGGAAGTCTCAGAAAGGTCTCAACCAAAGCCCTAAAATGCCCATCTGAAGCCACAGTGTCAGCACCTGCCTTTGCTTCGGTGTTAATATTAGTGTTCAGATTAATCTCACATGCGCACGGTCTAGTACAAGAGCATCGTGGTCAAACCATAAGCCTAGGCACCTGCCTCCCTGAACTCAAGCTGTGGCCTGGCTACCCCGTGGCCATGTTACTGTCATAAGTCAACTCGCCTGTGCCTCAGAACTCCTTTCTGCTGTGAGAATGATAGTAATGGCTCCCATTTCACAAAGAAATACATTCACCAAGCCTATGAAAAAGCTCAAGACTCCATCATGCTGGTCCCTGATAAATGTTATCTAATGTGACCATCGCTCATAATGATAAGATGGTTCTCACCAATGTTTAGTTTGTGTCCAGCTTCCCAAGTTTATTTACTGTCTTGTGTTGGTCAGACACTAAGTGTCTGTGCCCTCTCTGACCTCTCTCTGGAGCATACATTCTCAACAGGGTCAAGTCATCCCTAAGGTGGACACATATCAACTCCTGAGGGTGGCGGTGGAGACGCATTATACTTTGTGTATGTTGTCCTGGATGATTTTTGTCAATGTGAGTCAATTTACAGTCATCTGAGAGAAAGGAACTTCAGTTAAGAAAATGCCCCTATTATACTGGCCCGCAGGCAAGCAGGAGACACGTTTTCATGACTGATAATTAATGAGAAAGAGTTCAACCCAGTCCTCTGTAGGCGGTGCCACCTCTGATCAGATAGGCTCAACTGTGCAAGAAAGCAGGCCTGGCAGGCCATGAGGAGCATGCCAGACAATACGGTTATTCCATGGCTTCTGCTTCACTTCCTGGTCTGGGCCCTGCTTGAGTTTCTGCCATTCCCCTTCAGAGTAGGCTGTGAAAGCTGAACCCCTTGTCTCTCCAGCTGCTTTTGGTCATGGTGTTTATCCCAGCAACAGAAAAGCACCAAGATCTGTGTAGAATGTAAGTTTGCACACAGTGTGTCCCTCCTGCTAACACTGTGTGGACAGAAAACAGGATGAAGGCAATTGGTGGGGGAAAATGTCTGAAAAAGCTCTTTGAGGAAGTAACACTACAAACTGAGCGGAGAAACCAGAACTTCCAAATTCACACACGCACACACACACACACACACACACACACACACTTCACGCATGTCGAGAACTGGCAGGAGAGATGTACTTTGCATGTCAGACTTAAAAGATTTCCCAGTGATCAAGAAGCTGGCACGAACTTGCTAGAAGGGCTGAGAACTCCCAAAGCTGCTCTATTCCTGCCCTGGTGGTGCAGACTCGGGCTGTCTTGAGAATGATTCCTGAAGCTCTTCTCTGACCTGGGATGGAAAGATGTACAAAACCTTCAAGGAAAGAGCCAGCAGACTCCCATCCCTCTCTCCCAGGGAAGCTGAGAGACAGCAGACATGGTAGGTGTGTTTGGGGCCTGACTGGCTCTACAAAGCTGAATCCCACAAACACTTCTCAAAAGTTCAGCCTTTCTCATCGCTACACTAAAATAGCTAGCCCCTAAGCATCAGGATATTTTTTTAATTTTTTACTTTATTGTATATGACTTAGCTGTGTGTGTGTGTGTGTGTGTGTGAGAGAGAGAGAGAGAGAGAGAGAGAGAGAGAGAGCATGCATGGAGCCTAGAAGGGGCTGTCAGATACCCTGGGGAGCTGAGGTTTGGGCAGTTGTAAGCTGCCTGGTGTGGGTGCTGGGGACAAAACTCTGGGCCTCTGAGAGAGCAGGAAGTACTCTTACAATGAACATCTCATCATCCCAAGGCATTGAGCTCTGAATGGGGAGAAATGGGACCCTAAAGCACACAGACTAGAACATCTTCCTCAGCTATACACCTGACAAAAGATCAATGTCTGAATAAATAAAGAACTCTAGAAGCTGAACATCTTAGGAAACAAACCACTTGATTTAAAAGTGGACAATAGAACCAAACAGAGTTCTGGAAAGAAGAAACTAAAATGGTCAGTAAACACTCTAAAAAGTGTGTGTCATCCATAATAATCAAGGGAAATGTAGATTAAAAGTACTTTAAGATTCTCTCATTCCAGTTAGAATAGCTATAGTCAAGAAATTATTATGGCAACACATGCTGGTGTAGATGTAGTACACACTTATACACTTGGTGAGGAGGTAATACACACTTATACACTGTTGGTGGGGATGTAGTACACACTTACACACTGTTGGTGGGGATGTAATACACACTTACACACTGTTGGTGGGGAGGTGGTACACACACACTGTTGGTGGGGATGTAGTACACACTGATACACTGTTGGTAGGGATGTAGTACACACTTATACACTGTTGGTGGGGATGTAGTACACACTTATACACTGTTGGCAGGGATGTAGTACACACACACTGTTGGTGGGGATGTAGTACACACACACTGTTGGCAGGGATGTAGTACACACACACTGTTGGCGGGGATGTAGTACACACTTACACACTGTTGGTGGGGATGTAGTACACACTTACATACTGTTGGTGGGGATGTAGTACACACTTACACACTGTTGG
>NW_004949113.1:2604027-2605200 GCF_000317375.1 Microtus ochrogaster
GTAGTACACACTTACACACTGTTGGTGGGGATGTAGTACACACTTACATACTGTTGGTGGGGATGTAGTACACACTTACACACTGTTGGTGGGGAGGTGGTACACACACACTGTTGGCAGGGATGTAGTACACACTTACACACTGTTGGAGGGATGTAAACTAGTTCATCCATTTTGGAAATCTGTCTGAAGGACTGAACTCACCTCTGACCCAGACATGCCACTCTGGGCAAATGGCACCTAAAGGACTCTATTCTTGCTCAGCCTTGTTTATTGCCGCTCTGCTCACAATTGCTAGAGAATGGACTCAGCCTGGACGGCCATCGAGTGATGAGCAAATACTGGAAATGCGGGGCACACACAATGGACACAACGGAAAGGAGAAGGAAATCTATAAGGAAAGGATTGGAACAGAAGCAACTCCACTGGGCAGATTCACCCGGGCCCCGTGGGCAAACGCCACCCGCTCTCTTAGGTGCGGATCATAGCTTCTGATTCTTAGATCTGTCTGCTTAAACTGGAATTCTGTAGAGACCTGGAAACAGAAAGAAGGTTGGTGGGGAACTGGGGAGACAGTGAGGTACAGAGGGGAAGTTAACCAAACGAAGAGTAAATAGGGCACTCATGAGGAAGTCCACTGCTTCACAGGTTTATTTAATAAAGATTTTTTAAAAAGAAAATAAGAACAGAGAGAAACAACCACCCCCAGCCAGCAACCATGACTGCCTTTCTGGAACTTATTTGTGTTCTCCATTTCATGATTGACTGAACAAGTTCACCATGGCGATGAGACACCACTGCCACCCACGTTGTTTCAAAAAGAAAGGGAGAAGGCATCCAGGACACCAGCATTTCCCCAAAGGGACCCACAGACAAGGTGGTCATGAGTTCATGATGCTTTCGGCTCGTGGCTTGGCTTGGAGATCACCTTACAGTGAAAACATGTCCGTGCACACAGCCACGTCAACCTGAAACGTATTTGTCTTCTGCAGAGGGCTGTGCTCTTGGGTACTCTTCTGTTACCTAAACTCTTGAAGGATGATTATGACCCCTTAAGATGATTTCATGGTTAGAGGCCTGTGAACCACTGGAGAACGTTGCAAGGACCACATGTGAGTCTATGAGGCACAGAAGCACAGGATGAAGAACAGAGATTCTGGGGTCAGACTCGCA
>NW_004949113.1:2605832-2616708 GCF_000317375.1 Microtus ochrogaster
GCCAGCATTTCCAGGACTGCTGTAGAGATTCAGTCAAAGTTTTACACTTCTCTAGTCTGTGCGTCCCTTACTTGCATGGCGGAAATAAGGTATGTGTCCCCCTGCCCCAGGATCTGCTCTGAGGAGTCAGTGCATGCCTGATGCACCAGGACTACCACACAGCTGGCTGCTCCCACCACCACCTTTAGTGGATGCTCACAAGGGTAAAGAAGGTGGCATGGGTACCAAATTGTGATCAATTGTAGGTTCAAGGGAGGACAAAACACAGATGACGATAAAGCCAGATGCAAAGAAAGCAGAGGAAGTGTTCCAGTAAAGATCTGAAAGAGACAAGGCAATCCAGACAAGGAGAGTTGAAGGAAAAATCCCAGGGGAGATGAACAGAAAGGAGTGTGTGTGTGCGCGCACACATGCACACACAAGAGGTGCTATTATTTGATCTCAGAAACTCTCGCATACACAATATTTTTCCTTCCTTGAGCGAACGCCAGTAGCCATCTACTTTTCCACCTCCAGAAGAGGCTGCTGTGGCCTAGACAAACCTAGCTGCTGGTGATACACTAATCTAAATTATACCCCTGGTCCTCTGACTGCCAGTCTCTGTCCAAGGAAGATCTTAAATACAGGTCTGAGCATGCAGTTTGCCCACCACCAAGCCCACGCTGTGTTTATGGGGCAGCTGATGCTGCAGGGGAACCCACAGAAACGACCCACGTGGGGTCGCAAATCACTGTGCTCAGGCCTGGAAACCACATGCCAACTCCTGCCTCTGCCCTCACACTGCAGGCACACTGCCCAGATGTCCCAGATCCAAGTTGCCAGCAGTGGGGACGTTAATGTGGACTGTGTGTGTAAGGACACACACTGGAGCACCCCTGGTCACACAGAGAGTAGAAAGGCAGACAGCTCCCCATGGCAGTGGGAGTGGGGCTGTGCTATTTTTGTATACTAGCCTACCGAGACCAGGACTGGAAGACAGGTGTAGCCCCACCATACCTGATTATCATGCTGATATAAAAATGTCTGACCTTTGTCGACCACTTATTCTAAGGCAGCCATGGTGCAAGAATCACATTTATTCTTCTCACTGTGTGAGATAGCTGCTGGCCTCACCCCAACTCTGCAGAAGAGGGATTGGGGACTCACTGAGACTAAGACAACAGTTCAAAGCCAGCGGCCCCATCAAAGCTTTGGACAGTGAGGGTTGGAGAAGGGTCTGCAGAAGCAGAGAACAGGTATACTTTCTGTGTGGGCAAGGAGAGGTGATGTGGGAGGTCCTTCTGTCTATGTGTTGCTTTTATTGGTCAATGAATAAAGAAACTGCTTGGGCCTACAGCAAGGCAGAACTTAGCTAGGAGGGGAAAACTAAACTGAATGCTGGGAAAAAGAAGACGGAGTCAGTGAGGAGATGTCGTGTAGCTGCTGCCCAGGGGCACACGAGCTGAAACCTTACTGGTAAATCACAGCCACGTGGCGATACACAGATTAATAGAAATGGGTTAAATTAAGATGTAAGAGCTAGCCAATAAGTAGCTAGAGCTAATAGGCCAAGCAGTGATTTAATTAATACAGTTTCTGTGTGGTTATTTTGGGTCTGAGCTGCCGGGTGGTGGGGAAATGAACTAGCAGCCTCATACAACAGGGAGGTGCTGAACCATCCCTACTGTCTTACTCAGGGTTACTATTGCTGTGATGAAACACCATGACCCAAAGCAAGTTGGGAGGAAACAGTTTATTGGGCTTACACTTCAGCATTGCTGTTCATCATGAAGGAAACCAGGATAAGAATTCAAACAAGGTAGGATCCTGGAGACAGGAGCTGATGCAGAAACCATGATGGGTGATGCTTATGGGCTCCTTGCGTCTTGCTCAGCCTACATTTTTATAGCCCCCAGGACCATCATCTTAGGGATGGCCCCACCCACAATGGACTGGGCCCTGCCCCATCAGTCATATGATTTAAGAAAATGCCTTTCAGCTGGGTCTTATGGAGATATTTTCCCAATTGCGGTTCCTGCCCTTCAGAAAACTAGCTTGTGTCAAGTTGACATAAAACTGGCCCAGCACTCCCAGCTACCCCAGGTCTTCTCCCTTGAGACAAGGCTGACCTCACCTGGACTCAGGTGTTGAGAAGTGAGGGGAGAGCCGGAAGGCGTGGCCTGAGCACAAGCAAAGGCTGTGAGCTCCAAAGGCCCTCTGGATTCACAGACAGAAAAATTAAAACAGAGGAAAGGGGCTGCTGGAGGCCATACAGAGAGTTAGTGGCAGAGCCAAGGCAGGGATCTGTCAGCCAATGTCCCTGCATAGCCCTAACAATATTAAACACAATGAGTAGGATATGTGCGCTGAGTGCTTGGCTACCAGAAGCTCGGCTAGGTACTTCCACTGACTCAGTGGTCCCTGCATGTGTTAAAACACAGAGACGTTAAACAGTTTTTACATGGTCACACAGCTTGGAAACAGCACTGTGTTCTTCAAGGTCATATAAACACATACACAAACACTCGCCTCTCTCTCCCTCCTTCCGCATAGAGCTGCCCCCACCAGCTTC
Organism: Microtus ochrogaster; assembly: GCF_000317375.1. NCBI lineage: Eukaryota > Metazoa > Chordata > Mammalia > Rodentia > Cricetidae > Microtus > Microtus ochrogaster. The sequence goes on from NW_004949113.1 coordinate 2,608,384, forward strand.
CCAAAGAATCCTAATGATCTTTTCTTGGCTTTCACCTCACGGGCTTTGGCTGAAGGCTCTGGAAGAACAAGGAAGGAGCTGGCGGGTCCAGGAGCGCGGCGTGATCTTCATGAATGAGAGGTTCCTAAACAGCAGGTTCATTCCCATCCCTCATCCCCGCTGAGTAATGATGGGGCCCACGCAGCGCCAGGACTCACGGGTGAGTCACAGCTAATAGCTTCCTGCACTCTTCAGAAAATTCCATTTTGAATCAGGTGTCAACTTATGCAAAGACTTTTTTAGATTCAAAAGCAGGGCTTTTTCAAGTGTTGTTTTAAACTTCACCTTGCCCTTTTACAGCTGTAAGCAATCTTTCTTCTGGTAGGCATTTCTTCAGGAATGGTTCTGGTCAGGTTCTGCCCACAAACGCTGCTCAGAAGGTCATCAGCCCCCCCCCCCCACTTCCCACTCCACTCTTCCCAAACTCAGGTGCAAGGATGGTGGCAATGTTGATCTCTCAAGAGGGCACCAAAAATGGGATTTCAGCCCAGGTTGAAGGAAATGGGAAAGAAAAATGTCCCTGAATTCCTGAGGCCTGGAGTGCACAGTACGTCCTATCCTAGCCCTCAATCCCCTCACACACACTCTGAAAACAACCAACCAAACAAAAACACACACCTGGTAGAACAAGTAGGACCCTAAAGAGGACATGCTGTCTGCCTACACGGACGCAAAATCCCAGAACAAAGAAAGCTACTTTGGTAAAGAAAATCTGACAGGGTTGTCCCTGAAGAAGGCATCCAGGAGGTATTCCCATGGTTGTGCAAGTGACAAGCATCTCAGTGGAAGCGTGCCTGCGTTTGCCGAAAATCAGTCAAATGCGCCCTTGTGATCTGCAATTTCCACCTGTGTAAATTACACTCCTATTTCTAAATTACCAGAAAATACATTATTGTACTCAGACTGATAGTTTGCATCCTTCGGTAGCGTCCTAATGAGGAATCCTTAAGTGATGGAGGCCAAATTCGACAAATCAGGAGCGTCATGGCCTAATTGCCAAGAATATCTGTCTTTAGGAACTGATGGATCCCGGGGCTCCGTCTCCAGTGCTCAGCCTGCCCTCCAGCACAGGTCTCCATTCTCTTCCTTTCTCTACTGCACACTTACCGACTTCCAGCTCAGCAATGCTGACCGGGGTAGGGAACCCTTTGCTGCTCACTGCTGGGAAATCCTTGCTGATGTAGGAGGGTCTTTTATCTATCTGTTGCTTTCTTTGGTTAATTAATAAAGAAAACTGCTTGACCTGATAGGTCAGAACATAGGTAGGTGGGGAAGACAGAACAGAATGCTGGAAGAAAGAAGCAGAGTCAGACAGACGTCATGGAGCCAGCCGCCAAGTCAGACATGCTGAATCTTTCCCTGTAAGCCACCACCTCGTGGTGCTACACAGATTACTAAATATGGGTTAAAGCAAGATGTGAGAATTAGCCAATAAGAGGCTGAAACTAATGGGCCAGGAAGTGTTTAAATGAATACAGTTTCCATGTAATTATTCTGGGGCTAAGCTAGTCATGAGGGAGCCAGGAGGGATGAAAAGCAGGCCTGCTCGCCTCATCAGTACACCCTGTATTGACTCTGTGAGGTCCCTCAAACACTGAAGAAGTCAAACATTCCCCAAAGGGACAGCAGTTGCAGGTCTTCTGTGAACCCTGCTCTATTGATAGTGATCCTGGTCATCAAACCATCTGATTGGGGTAATTAAGTGATCTGATTAACTGAACTAAGTAACAATGCTTACAACGTGAACTGCTTTTAAAGAAACAGTGGCTTTTTGTGTTAGGCAATATGGTGACTGTCACAAACCCTGAGACCTGCATTGATTATGCTTTGGTTTGGCCTGATTCGATGCCTGACAAGAAGTGACTAAAGGGAAGAGAGATGCACCTTGGCTCACGATGGAAGAGTGTACTATCATGGCAAGGAGCCCCTTCGTCAGGAGCAGCCTGAGATGAGGCTGAAGGGGTGTGAGAAAACTGGCGTAACACATTGGCTGTTGGGAAAGCAGAGACGGGGAAATTCTAGGACCAGACACCCAGCCCTTAGGATGTCTCTCATGCTTGGGTCAGATCTTCTCCAGTATTCATCTCACAGACACACCTAAAGATGTATCTCATTAATGTGATCATGGTTCTCATTCCATAGAGCTGACAGGAAACTGACAGTCGCAAGGCCCAAACACTTCCATTTCGTGTGTGTGTGTGTGTCTGTGTGTGTGTGTGTCTGTGTGTGTGTGTGTGTGTGTGTGTCTGTGTGTGTGTGTGTGCCCATGCATATGTTTGTGTGCATGTGTGTGCTCCCCATGTGCTCATCTGTGTGCAGGTGCACACAGACCTTGTGCATGCGGTGTTCCTCAGAAGCCATCCTCTTTGTTTCTTAAGATAGGCTCTCTCAGAGCTAGGCGGTGGTGGCGCACTCCTTTAATCCCAGCACTCAGGAGGCAGAGGCAGGCGGATCTCTGTGAGTTCGAGACCAGCCTGGTCTACAGAGCTAGTTCCAGGACAGGCTCCAAAACAACAGAGAAACCCTGTCTCGAAAAACCAAAAAAAAAAAAAAAAAAAAAGATAGGGTCTCTCAATGGGACCCAGGGCTCACCAAACAGGCCAGCCAGAATCCACCTGCTTTTGCCTCCCCAGTGCTGAGGTTAGGTGTGCCTCCTTGCCGCTTTTTTTTTGTGGGGGTGGAACTCAAGATCATGCTATGTAAAGTAAGTCAGACCATGAGGCGAATCTCACACATGTTGTCTCCTGTGGAGAATTCAATGTAAAGAAGGGAAACTCCTGGAATATGGAAAAGAACAGAGAAACAGGGGAGGAGGCTGCAGAGCAGCAAGGACGGGAAGCATGAGCAAAGTACGTTATGTGCATACGGAAACGTCACCATGAAAGTCTGCACAGAGAACAATTATTACACTCTAATAAAAGAGAAGAATGACATGAGAATACATGGCGCCGTTTGTTACAGAAGCACTGCAAGACACCCAAGCGTGCTACTCTGGACCCTCACATTAGGGCACGTCTGGATTACAGCATGATGTAGGCCCTTGTCTCCACTGCTGAGTAGCGTCCATGATATGCAATCATCTGTCCGCCGAGTTTGTCAATCAGTATTCAATCCATACAGCAAGCAGACTCCTCTCCTAGGAATATAAGAGTGTGCGAGATAGACACATCTTTGTTTTCACGGAGTTCTATATTTGGCATAAAAAGGCACATTAAACCCTTTCTTCCCCAAACTGCCTTTGGTCCTGGTGTTTCTCACAATAGAGAGCAAACTAGAGCAAGGGTGCAGGGGGAGGGAGGCGTTTACCTCCTCCACTATAAATTTCTATGCTAGTTTAATTATTTTTACAATGAAAATTTATCACTCTGCAATTTCTGTAAAAGGAATAGGGAAAACAAAATAAATGCACCGGGTGTGTGCTAGCGCACGGACCATCCATAAAGAGCAGGGCTGGGAGATGAGAGCTAGGAGGTAGAAGGGGACCATTTGGTAGATGGATGCTCCCCCAAAATTGCCAGGAGAAGCAGCTGAAAATTTTTTCCTGGAGTTGGTTAAGTGTATCTTTCTCTGAGTGAGGCTATCTAAGCATGCCTTTCTTTGTGTCTGGATCCTAGAAGCAAATGAAACAAAAGCCAGTTGGTATGCACGCTGAGATCTCCAGGACGAGGTCAGCACGAAAGAATGGCGTACTAATCATTATGGGTGATTCATGCAAGAGCAGGATCCGGAGGAGGAACAGACTACGGCGTCATGGGAACATATGGATTTGTCCAAGGGAAGGATAGAGCGGAATGACTGTTGATCTCTGCTGTGCAAATGATTTGTGCATAACCAACACAAAATTCAAGCAGGCCAAGCCATCAAGATGGTGGATGTGGGAATTCCTTGGCAAACACACATACAGCCAAACTGAGTACATTCTGGTCAGCAGGAAACTCTTTTCTAGTATCTAAAACAGCCAATCATTTCCTAGTGTTGACTTAGGGTCAGATCACCCACTTGTTGTGGCCAACATTCAACTGAAACCTAGGAGAGGCACACCAGGCAAGACAAACGGGAAGATCAATCATAAACACCTGGTGAACCCAGCTCTACAGAGAGAGGATAAGAGAACCGCTGGAAAAAAAGACAATGGAAATCATTAAACACCCCTTTGCAAACATAGTAAGTGAATGGGAGAAAATCAGAAGAGCTATACAGGGGGGGCTTCAAAGGAGATGCTTGTTTATGCAAAAAGGGCAACACCAGTAGAATGGCTTACTGCAGAGATGATCAACCTGGCGGAAGAAAGAAGGAAACCAATGAGCAAACGAAGAGGAAATCTGCAGGCAGCAAAACACCACGACTATGTGGGCAGGGAGGTCAAAAGAAGTGAGAAGAAGGATAGAGAGCTGTATATACAAGGTATATGCGAAGAGGTCGAAGAGGCTAGACTCCGTAATAAAAACACATCTTGTCTATGAAGGTATCATGTGGATAACTGCCAGATATGCTCCTCAGATCTGGGTGGGTAAAGATGGGCAAGGTCATTTATTAACAGAACCAGGAGAAATAAAGCAAAGATAGAGACAATACTGTGACAACCGATACAATGACCCTAATGCTGTCAACATAGACTACAATGAGAAACTTCGGCAGCCACTCGAACACCAGAGATAATAAGCAAATATTAAATACTGACAAGAGCAAGATATAGGAAGCTATCGAGAGACATAGGAAGGCCCCAGGAGTGAATGATATCACGGTGGAGGAGCTGGAGGCAACTCCAGTAGGCTCAAGGGCAAGGCACTTCTCAGACTCTTCGTAAAGATATGAGAACACAGAGTGATTCCCACTGAATGGAAGCACTCAGTCGTAATTCCCGTACACAAGAAGAAGGACAAGCCGGACTGCTCAATTACAGGGCATTAGTTTGTTGTGCCACAGCGGCAAGATCTTCTCCTCCATTATACAGCAGAGGATCAAGGGCAGAACAGAGGAAATCCTAGCAGGGGCCCAGTGTGGATTCAGAGCTAACAGGAGCAGAACTGATCAGATCTTCACTTTGAGACAAGTGGCAGAAAAATATGAAGAATTGGGAAAAGACTTACATGTCTGCTACAATGACTTCAGGAAGCCATTGAATAGCATTTGGAGGAAAGGACTTTGGGAAACAATGAGGTCCTATAGCTACCCAGAGAAAATCATAAGAATACTAGAAAATACCTGTAAAGAGACATTTGCATCAGTTTTAGACCATCGTGGGAATGCTGCAGGGGTGCATCCTCTCACCTCCACTCTTTAATATGGTCCTGGAATTAACGGAAGCAGCAGCCCTGGAGGATGAGGAGATAGGCGTGCAGATGGGTGGTGTGCAAATCAATAACTTGCGTTTGCGACAATACGGCACTACTTGCTGAAAGTCCAAACTAGCTGCTGGTGGAACAGAGTGGTGGAAGTAAGTGAAAACCTTGATATGAAAGAAACATCAGGGCTGGAGAGATGGCTCAGAGGTTAAGAGCATTGCCTGCTCTTCCAAAGGTCCTGAGTTCAATTCCCAGCAACCACATGGTGGCTCACCACCATGGTGTCCTCTTCTGGCCTGCAGGTATATAGACAGAATATTGTATACATAATAAATAAATAAATAAATATTTTTTTAAAAAAGAAAGTAAACATCGAGAAGACTGAGATACAACACATGGGAAGGGCACATAAGGATTTCAACATTGTAATAAAGAATCAGAAACTCAAGCAAACAGTCAACTTTGTCTATCAGGGAGGAAACTTCAGTTCAGAGGAGGGAACTCTTTCAGATGTCAAAAGGCAGATAGGGATAGTGAGGGCCGCATTCCTAGCACTAGGAAAGGTTTGGTCAGCAAGGGACACAACAACAACAACAAAATTACAAGTATATGAGACACTTATCTTGAGCTGCCTTCTTTACAACCCAAAACCTGGACAATGAGACGCTCCTCAGAACAGCGACTGAGTGTGTTGGAGATGACGCGACTCAGGGAGGATTCTAGGGGTTACATAAAGAGATAGGATGAGCAATGATGATGTTAAGAAACATCTCCATCTACAGAAGGAAGTAACTACAGGATACTACAGGATACAGCAACAGCACGTGAGATACTTTGGCCATGCTATGGGAATGAATGACGATAGATACCCGAAGATATCACTGTTTAGAAGATTACATGGGATAAAGAAAAAAGAAAGGTCTAAAAATTGCTGGATAGACAGCATAAAGGAAGACTGTGGAACCTTGGGTATGACAATAACACAAGCATCTAGGGCTGCCCAGGATAGGAACAACTGGAGAATCACCATAAATGGCTGCCCATGCATGCTCAAGCATTGCCGGGGCATGAATGATGGTAAGTACACTCTGAAATAGGACCCTGGCTCCCAGAGCTCAGAGGGAGACCTCCATCCAGCCTCGGTCATCTCACCCAGTCTCCTGTTCCTACTCTTTCCAGGCACAGGGCAGCCTGTACTCCTTGCATGCCATGGTAGTTGTATGACTAAATTTAGGGGGAGGGCACATTAATAAGAACCTATTGGCCCTAGAAAAGGCACCGATGACAGCGCAAAGGAAGTTCCCTATCCAAGTCTACTTAAGTCTATCCCAGTGAGCCAGTGAGGTGAGGGGTTACCTATGGGGTACAGGTGGTTTAAAGATAGTTACGTACTGGAAAGTCCACCCCCATGCAGGTAGCTATCCCCAAAAGCTGCACCCCTAAAGCACTCTGCACAACATGCAGGCAGCTCCACCCAAATCTGTTCTGCCTGCCGTTTGAGGCTTTTAGAGAGAGACCCTTACTGTTTTTACGATCTTGGCGTTAGGGGAGCCCTCCAGAGATGACCACTCAGACACAGTTTATGGCCAATTGCAAGTCCTTATTCCAGCAGGCTGAGTCTACACGCAGGTATTTGGGGCCCAAGTGTAACCCTGAGAGTGCAGATCAAGGGGTTTTTCAAGGCAAAAGTCACATCCTGGTAACTGGCTTGGCAGCTGCACGGGTACATTTGCATAAGAAAGCAGTTTAACAGAAGCTAGGTTAGCTGGGGCTTCTTGACCTCAGGGTCCTAGAACAGAGCTGGGTAATTTTCCACAGGATTCTCCATCAAGGAGATCAGATTCTCATTAAACCTAAAATGGCCTCGGCAAAAATACAAGATGGAGGAACCTCTGCATTGTCTGGCCCTTGGGCCACATTGGGAAGGATCTTTGTGAATCTTGTAATTTTCTGAGCCTTGTAAGCGTCCTTAGATTCCGGATCGTTTCCAGCCTCCATTCTCCTCTATGGAAGGAATGCTTCTACTTTCAGGAATGGAGTACAGCCGTGGTCAAGGGCTAATAACTTAGCTGTGTTTCTCAGTAGTGATAGAACCCGGGCGACAGCCTTCATCTCTCTGTGCCTCACCCATAAAATAGGGAAGACGACAATGGTAGCTGCAGGAAAAATTTCACCAGTTAACATACATGAGGACACAGCCAGAGTTCCGTGTTATTCTGACAGCCCTGACTTCTGCCTCCCACCAGGGCGAGCCTCCAACTCAGGAAGTAGAGATCCTTTCTGACTGACTCCATGTGGCGCCAGTGACTTGGGGTACAATATCCAGCAAATCTGCACTTGAACTGAGGTATCTCAGACCCAAGGGGGCTTAGACACTCCACAGCCCCTCCTTCCTCCTTGCCAGGGGAACCACTAAGGCCACACAGGCCAAATCTGAGCTGCTATAGCTCATGGGGGACAAAGACAGTGGAGGGCATGTCTGGGTAAGTGGAAGGCCTGTCTCTGTGTGGCAAGGTCTGTTAGGAGAAAAGTCTCTCTGAAGAGACTTGACTTGGTGTCTGTAGCAAAGGCAGCCTGTCTAGGAAGGTTGAGTTTTATATAGAACACTCTGTTACATGTGCACAATGCTGTTAAAATTGCCCAGTAATTTAGTGTAGTTACATGTAAATTGCCTGTTGTTATGCGTATTTTCAACATGGGCTGTGTACTTCTTAACCTCCTCCTTCTCCTTCTGTTTCCCTTCCTCCCCTTTAAACAGGAACTCATTATGTGCCCTATAGCCTAGACTGACCCCAAATTCACAGTGATCAGGTCTCAGTCTCTCAAGGGGTAGGATTAAAGGTGTGCACCAACACACACCAGTTATTTTTCTTTTTTTTTTTTTTCATCTTTTAATTTTTTTTTGAAAAATTCCTGACATTACAGAACTAAACTGAAATGTATTAATATTCCACTCTTACATTTCCATGACAAACAAAAATTCATGAGCCAAAAAAACCCC
>NW_004949113.1:2618252-2619467 GCF_000317375.1 Microtus ochrogaster
GGAGGGCGGCGGAGGGCGGGCGGGCGGGAGAGGGCGCAGGCTGCGGCTGCTCCGGCTGCTGCCTCTGCTGGTCTGGCAACCAGTTATTTTTCTTTTGATGGTTTAATACTTTGAGACACCTGAGTTACAAATTTCCACATTGTTCATGCAGGCATTTCTGATTAACACCCTGCACAGCTACACCAGAAAACTCCAACCCAGCATCAGTTAGTACCACCAGCTGCAGGAGAAAGAGGAGAAGCAGATGAAGGGGCGAATGGATAGTGTCTAGATCACGATACAGCATAACTGTACCACTAGCCTTCTGGTACCCACCCACCTTTCCTTCATGACTTTTCCGGTGTCTGAAATGGTCTTGTTTCAATGTATTTCTTTACTGCCTCCATTCCTAAGTACAATGTGGCTTCCGTGGTCAAGGGAGCTGAACCCTCTTATTCACCATTAAATCATGGATAATTAGTCTTCGACACATAGCAGATGTTCAATAAATATTGTGTATCAATAAGAACTGAGTCAGTATTCAGAGGCCAAACTGTGTGTTGCTCTCCTGGAAACTGCCAAAGTTTCTCCTTTCAGAATGGTGTCACTGTGCTACCCCAGATCCTTCCATTGGGATGTCTCTGTTCATATTTCCCACCAGCCTGGCCACTGTGAACCCGCTCCTGGCAGGAATGTTTCCTCTGCTTGTGTTCCTGCCAGCTGTACACATTCCCAGCCCTGACACCCAGTCGTCCCATCTCTCCTACCACCTTCCTGGGCTGCCTCTGAAGCAGTCTTCAGCTTTCTGTCCTCCACATAGGCATAAGCCATTAATCTCTTGTCTCTTGTTTCTTGTACTGTGTCCAGTGCAGTAGCCACTGGCTCCATTGGCTAAGCACCCAAAAAGTGGACAATCCCAGTGGATGTACTGTGGGTACAAACAGCACATCAGACTTTACAGGTCTAGTCTGGAAAAAAAAATAATGTCATAAATGGACTATTTTCTGACATTACAGCATTTTGGATGAGTTATATTAAATAAAAAAATACTAAAATTAAAGTTGTGACGTTTTACTTATCAATCTCCCAATTATGTAAGTGTCTCTCCTCATGTTCTTCACTATCTGCTATTCTGTAGACAAACTCTCCAGGAAAGGAACCTCTCTCTAGTCTGAGATGGCACACAGTAGGTGGTTGACTCTCCAGGACAGAAACTCTCTCTCTAGTCTGAGATAG
>NW_004949113.1:2630317-2630866 GCF_000317375.1 Microtus ochrogaster
ATGGCACACAGTAGGTGGGTCTGAGATAGCACACAGTAGGTGGTTGACTCTCCAGGACAGGAACTCTCTCTCTAGTCTGAGGTGGCACACAGTAGGTGGTTGACTTTCCAAGACAGGAACTCTCTCTAGTCTGAGACGGCACATAGTAGGTGGTTGACAAATTCCCGCAGACAAAGGAACATTGGGAAGGGAAACTGTGAGTGTTGTCTACCTCTTGACTCTTCTCCCAGAAAGAACCAGAGCTTTCAGAGGACAGAGGACAAAGAGTCATTTGTCCCTCCTCCAGACCAAGTATAGAAGACAAAGGCACCAAGTGGAGTGTGTGCTGACCTGGGGAGTTAACACACAGCTGGGACTCTGAAAAGACCCTTGGTGGCTCGTGTTGTGGGAAGCAGGAAGAAAATGAAAAGGAGCAGACTGGAGACCAAGGGATGCTACCAACCTACTAATGAGGATAATGTGCCCCAGGACACAGCACTCTGATGGGAGGGTAGTAGGATCCTGGTGCAGGGAAGGGGTTGGAGGTGGAAAATAATGTGCCCCAGGACA
>NW_004949113.1:2630966-2635139 GCF_000317375.1 Microtus ochrogaster
CCTGGTGCAGGGAAGGGGTTGGAGGTGGAGAATAATGTGCCCCAGGACACAGCACTCTGATGGGAGGGTAGTAGGATCCTGGTGCAGGGAAGGGGGTTGGAGGTGGAGAATAGGAGGACAGAGGAAGAGGATGGGAAGGAGAGGGAGGCAGAGGCACACAGAAACACAGGTTCAGGTTTGCACCCATGTGACAGAGTCCTGACATCGATACCCATACCTGCCTGCCTCAGCGCCTTCTGTGGGACTGTATTTGTAGCTTTTCTATCATCACAGCAAAATGCCTAAAGCAAACATGTTAAAGGGGAAACAATTTGGGCTCACAGTTACAGAACGGTCAGTCCATCGCGGCAGGAACTTACGGCAAACAGTTCCGTTCACAACACTGTGTCCAGAAAGAAGAAACAGTACAGGAAGGAGTAGGGCAAGACAAAGCCCACAATGACACACCCCTAGCCATCAACTTCCTCCAACCAGGCCCCATCTACTACTTTGACCTTCTGCTACTAATGCCATCCTATAAATCTATCAAGGGATTAATCCATTCATTAGGCAGAGCCCTCATGATTGCCTCTGGAAATGTCACTGCAGTGACAGATGCCCAGAAGTTCACTGCACTAATGCTCCAGGTGTCTCTGAATCCAATCAAGTTGGCTATAAAAATTTCCCTTCTTGGTCCCCAAGGACAACTTTTCCCTTTTCCATGTACCACCCCCTCTAACCCTGTAAGGTGACAGACAGCAAAGATCCTGTGAATCTCCAAGTCACACATTGAAAAAGAAGTCTTAGTTAGGGTTTTGTTGCTGTGAATAGATTCTATGACCACAACAACTCTTATAAAGGAAAACATTTAACTGGGGATAGCTTATGGTTCAGAGGTTCAGTCCATTAATGTTATGTCAGGAGCATGGCAGCTTACAGGCAGGCATGGCACTGGAGAGGTAGCTTAGAGTTCTACAACCATATGCAAAGGCAGTAGGAAGAGAGAGTGACACTGGGTCTGACTTGAGCTTCTGAAACCTCACAGCCCACCCCCTGTGACACTCTTCCTCCAACAAGGCCACGCCTACTCCAAGAAGGCCACACCTACTTCAACAAGGTCACATCTTCAATAAGGCCACTCCCTATGGGTCTATGGGGACCGTTTTTATCCAAACCATCACACTCCACTCATGGCTGCTTGACACCACACAGATAGATCATCTGTAGCAGCCATTACAAAATATCCCAGATGTGTGCTCCCTCATGTAGACACGAAGGACAAGGGAGCTCCAACTGGGACTTCCTGTGAAGATCAGGGCAAGCACCACCTTCCTGCTTGGCTGATCCAGCTGATTGTCTGGGTCCCGGGGTTCTTGTTAGAGTCCCCCCACCCCGTACTCTGAAAACCCTCAGAGGTGTGTTGTTCTCTTTAGAAAGCAACACCGCTCGTTCTGCAGTGTGGTCTTAAATTTAATGCAAATACATTGCATGCATTTAAGCACATTTATGTGTGAAATAGTCCCATATTTAGATACTAGTTCAGCATGGGACACTGTGACAAGGAGTGAAGACAGACCCAGGAGGGAGAAACAGTCTCTGCCCTCCAATTGCTCTGGGTCTGATTGACAGCTGAGGTGTTCATGTTGACAAAGACTAGTCATTCTGCTGAAAATATCACTTTACACTTCACACCTGGGGCTGTGAGAAAGCATGTTTTTGAACATGTGTCTCAAACTTGACCTTTGTAGCTTGGCTCTCAGATGCAAACTTGAAATGTCAGCTTGTGAAATGGTGGCTTTTGAATCTCTTCTCAACAATGTTTGGCTTTCTGTAGCAACCCTTTCAGCTTTTTTTTTTTTTTTTTGACTTTCATGAAGGATATCCTTTTACCAACTCTTGAGTGAAGACTAATTTGATTTGATTTTTAAAAAAAGCAAATGGAAGTACTAGATGCCACACATTCATCTTGCTTTCAGTTTATATTTTGTCACAACTTACCATTGCAGCTGACACATTAACAAATCTTCGGGTCCATCATTTTGGAATTAAGACAATAATTTGCCTACAAATTTGACAAAAAAAATTTTGGTAATGCTGAAGCTCCATCATACAGACATAATTTGCTGCTGCTCTGATCATTTTCGGTAAAATGATCCAATTACACTCCACAGAGCTCGTTATTCCCTCGGCTGCTGATAAGAGGAAAATAGTGTCATTAGTAAAAGGCTAAAGTTTCCTTTTGCACAGCTTAAGGTCTGTTTATGACAAAGAATCGCAAGGACAAGTTCCAACCCCTACAACAATTTATTTGTTCAGCAGACACATGTCAAATCCTTACTTCTCAAGACAGTTGCGGTTGGGGGAGAGGAAGGAAGGGAGGAGCTGTGTGGAGGAGAGAAACTGGGGTGGGGGTGGGGGTGTTCCAGGCTAGGGTCTGCCCTGCAGCTGAAGGAGAAGCACTTTGCTTGGTGCACTGAGCCCTGGCTTCTCCATTTGTCTGGCAACCCTCACCTTCTTCTTCTGAAGGCCCCCCTCGTGGATACAGCAACCACATGGGAACGCATCTACTTTCCACATTAAACAGTAAGGCCTGTCAGAATTATTTTTATGACTGTGATGGTTAATTCTTTCAGTCAGTTTGGTTGGGTTGAACAATTGCTAGGAGGGCTGTGGAACACACCTCTAGAGTGTCTGGGAGGGCATTGCCACAGACAGCTAAATCCCCAGGATGCTGTTTTAGTAAGTGGCTAGACCCCGGTGATGTTTTCGCAGTATGCTGGCATTATTTGGAGGTGTTGAAAAGTAGGGACCGGGCCTTGGTGGAGGAAGTAAGTCTGCACATTTCCTTGTGGCTGTATCTTTACTATCACCATGCCCCCCACTTCCTGTCTGGTCTGCATGAAGTGCCTCCCACCACCATGATGTGTTACCCTAATAAATGAAAGCAATCATTCATGGACTGAACTCTGGGAAACCATGAGCTAAAATAAGCACCCCCAAGATTTTTGCCACCATTGTGCAACAGTAACTAACACAATGACTTCTAAAAACAGATATTATTTTGACTTTGCCTATCTCTTAGCTGCCTCCTCTGCCTCCAGACTCCAACATTGTCACAGGCTCCTGAAAACTCTACAGGGCCAAGTGGATACAATAACTTCGTAGTTGGAAATGTTGCCGTAGAACTTGGTAAATGAAGACATTTTGTCACCCCAGCAGAGGCAGAAGGGGCCAAGGACTTTCCGGATGGAACAGTGGAAGAAGGCTCAGGACAGTCCAGAAAGGACGTTCAGTCTTGGCCAGAAAGAAGTCTAGAAACAAACTTGGGAAACAGAATAGGGATTCTGCAATTTATCCTCCAGACTGAGGAGCGCCAGACGGCAGGACGCCGTAGATGCGGCTGGGCCGATGCGGCTTCAGAAACACATCCCAAACTTGCCTTCCGGGAGCAGACAGGGCCTGCTTAGAAACCCATACACCATCTGCACTGGCTCTGCTCCCCATCTGCATGACTTCTCTGCTCGCATTGCTGTTTGGGGTTCCTCACATGCTTCTCCTGAGTTCGCGCTCCCGAGTCTCCCATGGCCCCTGGCCTAGTCTCAATGTACACTGTATTCATTATTAAATTTGCTTTCCCCCAAAGCGCACTTCCGTATAACTATAGCCTGGAACCCTGACTCTTACATAGGTGTCCAGCATAGAGACTGGTATTGGGAGGAAGCACATTTTCCAAGGTCATCAGGACAAGAATTCATATCCAAATAACCCTGTTCTTCGGTCCTGGGAAACTCCCATGGTTATAACCTTCAGATTAGCAGGCAGCTCTGACCAGGTAGGGCACCCGGACACCCGCTGCCTGTAGATGAAGAGTAATGTCCTCAAGGAACACGTAACAATACTTTTGCACATGAGGCCCAGAGTTTGTAGCCAAATTGCTGAGGACCGTGTGGCTAACCCATCAAGTTCTAGGACTCTCCGAGTCAGAGTCTGGTTTGCTTTCAAAGTCAATTTTTGGAAAAATATTGATGCCAGGCATAACCTCAAGCTTCCCTGCTTTTCCCATCACAGTAAAGGAGACAGTTCCTCAAGCAGCACGAATTCCTCTGTTCGTTTTCATTAACTAATTAATTAACTTTTAGTGTGCGCATCTCTCTCTCTCTCTCTCTCTCTCTCTCTCTCTCTCTCTCTCTCTCT
>NW_004949113.1:2635239-2665732 GCF_000317375.1 Microtus ochrogaster
TGTGTGTGTGTGTGTGTGTGTGTGTGTGTGTGTGTGTGTGTGTGTGTGTAAATCAGAGGAAAACTTGTTGGAGTTGATTCTCTTCTTCTACCATGAGAGCTCCTGAAATCATCCCGTTTGGTGGCAATCGCCCTTACCCACTGAGCCATCCTGCCAGCTCCTCATTTCTCTCTAGGGGATTTCATACATGTCTGTCAACATCAGTGTCACTGACAGTGATCCTGCAAGGACAGCAGGGCTGCTGGACCATACAAAATCACTGTAAATCTAGTCCTCGTGGGCCTGGATGGCTCCCGCCTCTGCCATTGTCTCCTGGGTGGTATCACATCCCTTCATAGACATGATGGGGAACGCTTGGTCCCGACTACAAAGCTTCCAGCTGTTTTGCCACCAGGTTCCAGTTGTTCTGTCCAAACTCAACCCCTTCAGCATTCAGTTCATCTTCTTTCTCCCCCAGTTCAATCACTGAAACTTTTTTCATCTTTTTCTCTCCCAGTTCAATCACTAAAGTTTTGTTTTTTTTTTTCCGACCTTCCTATTCTTGAAGACATTATTGATTCTGTGATTCTGTTCTTTTGAGGCTGACCCCAAGAGTTCTCAGCAACAAAGGCAGGAGGCAGCATGAGGTTCTCTGGACCTAGGTCCTCAGAGATGGGTTCAAGGTAGGATGTCACAGAGCAGCTGCCCATGCGCCGTCTGCTGCCTCTTCGTTTCCTTGGGATGACAGTGAGCCTCCTGCTTACAGAGCGAGAATTTGTCCCTCATCTGAATCTGTGCTTACAGCCCCTAATTAAATAATAACTTCACAGCACTCCACTGCTGGGAGTCTGAGCAGCACTTCCATTACCTCCCCTTCGTGAAGTCAAAATTACAGGCCTGTCATTTCCTGGCTTTTCTCACAAATGCAAGCATTAAATTATACCTACACTCACCCATTAGGAGTTTCTCTCTGTGGTAGGTGTTTAAATGTCTCATAATGACTCTACTATCTCTTCAACTTTCCATCTCTCTCGGAATATTAATGAATTCCACCTTGCTCTAGAATTCCTGCCTAGCTTGT
This sequence comes from Microtus ochrogaster, assembly GCF_000317375.1. NCBI lineage: Eukaryota > Metazoa > Chordata > Mammalia > Rodentia > Cricetidae > Microtus > Microtus ochrogaster. Next base: position 2,636,300 of record NW_004949113.1, read on the forward strand.
CTTCTAATTTCTTGATGTAACATGAATTTGATTGCATAAACGTTCTCTTTCTCTCTGGGGATGAAAAGAAGAAACATCTTTCTTACAGTTAACATCCTTTGCAGGGAGAGAGAGGATGGAGAGGAGAAGAAATGCCTTTTAGATTTCAGAGTGTCTCTGGGCAGGAGTAGTTCTTTGGTCCCAGTGGATTGCTTCTCTCTCTCTCTCTCTCTCTCTCTCTCTCTCTCTCTCTCTCTCGGACGTTTAGTCATTTTTTTTTTTTTACCATTTTCTCTGTTTTCGTCGCACTCAGACAATACTCAGGTTCCATGTTCTTTACATCATGGTCTCTTGGCCTTTGAGCTGTGACTCTTCTCCTTCTTCTATTCCTATTATTCTTAAGTTTGATTTTTTTTATTGTGTCCCATAATTCCTGAATGTTTTGTGATGAGAATTTGTTGGCTTTGCAGTTTTCTTTGATCAGAGCGTTTATTTTCTCTATGGTGTCCTCAGAATCTGAGATTCTTTCTTCTATTTCTTGTATTCTATTGATTATGCTTGTTTCTGTAGGCTTTGATCGTTGACCTAGATTTTCCATATCCAGCTGGTCCTCAGTTTGTGTTTTCTTCCTTGCTTCCATTTCAGTTTTCAATTCTTGAACTGTTTCCATTACCTGTTTGATCGTTCTTTCTTGGTTTCCCAGGGTATTATGTACGTATTTACTCATTTCTTCAAATTTTTGGTTATACTTCTCATCCATTTCTATAAGGGCATTTTTCACATGTTGTTTAAGGGACTCTATTGCTTTCATAAAGTCAATTTTTTCCACTTCTTCTGTGTTAGGGTGTTGAAGACCTTCTGTTGTAAGATCATTGGGTTCTGGCGTTTTCATGCTGTTTTTCAGATTATTGGGTGAATTCTTGCCTTGGCACCTGCCCATCTCCTCCTATCGATGCTATCTAAGGGGTCTGTTAAAACTGGTTCAGGTTTCCCTGCTGGCCAGGGGCTCCTCTTACAAAATGCCCTTGCTCTGTTTCCTGGTTCCTGCTGGGGGCCAAGATCCCTCTCACCCCTCAGAAGGGTCTTCAGGAATAGGACCCGGCTCCTCCTTTGCCAGGGACCTCTCCAACCGAAGGCCTACCTCTTTGATTTAATTGTAGTGGGGCGATCTGCTCTCGGTGTTGCACGCGGTCCCTGCAACCTGCTTCTGCTGCCACGAAAGTTCCCACTGCCTGCGGCCTGTGTCCTCTCCTGCCGCTCGGGTCCCAGCCGGTCCCCGCCGGCTGCGGAACGCGTCCTCCGGCCGCCTCCGCCGTCCCTACATCATGGTCTCTTAATCTTTGTTCTAGCCCTATTAGTGGGTGTTGTTGCTGTCCCATTGTACAGAAGGGGCAAAGCTTTGTAGCTGTCCTCCAGACGGTGCAGTTAACAAGTGGTCGGTCAGGGTGAGCGGAAGTCGTCACCGTCCAGATCCCTGAAGTCACCGTCCAGATACCTGGCAGGGATTCTGACATTATGAGAGGCTTCCCTCCAAGAGCAGGCTGAAAAGGAATCTCTCCAATATCCCTGGAAGGGACTTGCTTTTAGAACTGAACCTTCTTCAGGACAGGAGCACTCTGTTGTCCTGCTGTCTCCTCCCCACTCCCTCTGGTTGACTTCTTGCTGTTCCGTAAGCAGAAGGACAGAGCCATGAGTCTGGCAACACCAAACTAAGGAAGGTTCACTGCAGGAGGAACAAGTGCTGACCGCTTCGCCTGTGTATGTTACTGCCCGGCCCCTGCAGACATAAGTCCTGAGCTTCTTTCAGCTCATCACTAGCTGCCACACTCAGGGAGGGGGGCATGGGTTCCCCACCCCGTTTGGCCAGTAGCCAAGGTTAGTGTGCTGGAGATGGAACCAAAGCACAAGCGCTTCAGTTAAAAACAGAGTTCTCTTGACAGCATGACTTATGGCATTTGACAGAACTGTTCAAGGCACAGAAAAACAAGTTTGACAGCATGTGTTTTAAGCAGAAATGGGTGTGTGGCACTTCCAAAATCAATCGCTGGCAGCTTTTTTTTTTGGGGGGGGTAGGAAAAGGAAGTGGAGGCGGCTTCATTCTCTCTTTTTTCCATCCAGAGCCCCACTCTGTCTGGTCAGGGGGCTGTAGGAAGTAAGCAAACCCAAAACTGGGAACCCCAGGGCATTGCTCAGTACAGAGCCCTAAAACTCTTTGTGGCATAGGCGAAGAAGTGTTTTCCAGCAAGACACCCGCTGAAAACCTAGGATTCAGAGGAAATAGAGGTTTTCCCCATCCTGGTTCAAGACTTACAAAAGGTGGATCATTGGGGCGATGATCAGATATGGTTACACCGCATTCTGCCATTGTTTTCCCTTACTACTGAAGGCACAGAAATACGAAGAGCTAGGCAGAAAGGAAAGGACAATGACCCTGAGATTGGGAGTGAGGACTGGGGATGGAGAGAAAGTAATTGGGGGGGGGGGGAGTCACTCTGGCCCTGACATGGGATTCCCCTCTGTGGAGGCCGAATTATGCAGGCCCATATTCCACATTGTCTGGCGGTCAGAGAATCTGAGCAATTTACAAGGTGCAATTTGCATCTTCCACACAGGGGGTGGTTGCTGCCACCCTAATAAGAGGTTAGGACATGCTAATGTCATTCTGCCCCCTTCTGTTGTAAGTTAGGAGGTCACCTAGGGAAGAGGTTTTTCAGTCTACCTGACAAAATAGGTACAGATATGACAAAATAGGCATAAACAGGATGTGACCTAAGTCTTTCCTCTGCTACCTAGGAAACAGTGCTAATAAAGTTTGTGTTAGCTGCCCCCCCTCCCCAATTTACCTTGATATAAAAGCTGTTTGGGATATAAACCCAGGGAATTTCAGGATTTAAATGATCACTGAAACTCCCTCCTGATACTGCCATGTGAATTGTGTCTTCATTTATTCCCAAACCTCCACTCTGGTATGAGAAATGATTTATGTCTGGGCTGGTCCCTGACACCCATCTGCATGTTGTTGATGAATATGTTTTAATTACCATTGGTTATTAAAGAAGCTCTTTCAGCCAATGACTTAGTAAAGTCAGGCAGGAAATCCGAACACAGATATAGAGAGAAAGTAGGCAGAGTATAAGAGATGCCACATAGCTGCCAAAGGAGATGTTTACCAGAACCTTACCTAGTAAGCCACAGCCTCATGGCAATACACAAGATAATAGAAATGGGTTATTTTAAGATATAAGATATAAGAAGCCTAAACTATTGGCCAATCAGTATTGTAGTTAATATAGTTTCTGCGTGATTGTTTGGGTCTAAGCGGCTGGAAACAAATAAGCAGTCTCAGCTTACAAAATGGTGGGCCAACTAAATCCACGTAAAACCGAGAGAGCTTGGGAAGGAATTCTAGACACAAAAGAAGAAAGTGTAGCACTGCTTGTTGGAAACTGCATTCGTTTCCAGATGGGCTCTGTTTGCTGGCAGTGAACAGGGGTGCCAGGGCTTCTTTAAGAGAGGTCTTCCTTACTCAGCATTGGCAGTGAAGGCTGCATGGCTTCTTTAGGGGTGGACTTCCTGGTTGGCTCTGGCACGAAAGGCTCTGGCTCTTTCAGGAGGTCTGGGTATGGAACATTTGAATGGGGTTTGTGAGCAGAGTGCTACAGGTTGATTGATGGTGAAGTGGACCTGCTGTGTCCCCAGAGTAGGGGTGGAGTGCTTGGCTCATAGAGTTGGCGGTAAACATACAACCACCATGATGGACTGGGAAGAGCCAAAAGGCGAAGCAGCCTTAGTTCTAGCCACGTCTGCTTAGCATTTAATTAAAAAAAATGATCCTGATCAGGAAATGATTACAGATACCACAATAAAGACAAATTCAAACCTCTCATTGTCTCCTAGTTCCCACCAAATCTTGTCTTCAGCTTGCTGTATAACTAAGACTATCTTACGAGGTCCTCATTTTTTACTATCTTAACTATATGCATTAATTTGTCTGTATGTGTGTCTGTGTATTGTATGTGTGCCTGGTGCCCACAGAGGAAAAAGAGGGTGTCAGACCCATTGGAACTGATATTATAGACAGTTGTAAGATGCCATGTAGATATCGGAAAGTGAACCCAGGTTGTCTGGAAGAGCAGCCAATATTTTGACCACAGAGTTATCTCTCTAGACCCATTTTGATTAGTTTTTAAGGAAATAAATAGTATTTTTATCAAACAGTTGACAGTAAGAATGTGCTTTAATTTTCCTTGATTTTCCCCCAAATTTTATATAACCTGTGCTTAGAGTCACCTTTATATTAACAAGCAATTCTTTCACAAGTGATTAATCCATCTATACAGCAAATCATCATTTACTTACTTAAAATCCATCACCTACTTACTGAAGTGTGTATATATGCGTTCATTCATCTCACCCACTCAGTCACCCAATAATGTATCCATTTATCCATCCATCTATACACCCATCCATCCATCCCTCAACCCATCAATCCATCCATCCATCCCTCAACCTATCAATCCACCCTCCAATCCAAACATTCATCCATCCATCCATCCATCAACCCATCCATCCACCCATCCATCCATCCAATTCAAACATACATCCATCCATTTCAATCACTCAGCATTTTGTTCAGTGACTACTCATGAGCATCTTCTTAGCTATAAGAAGTATTTATTTTGATAGAACATTAAAAACTAAAAAGAAAATTTCTATTTGAAATTTTCATTCATCCCAGTGACCACATAGAATCAGCTGCATTACAAACAGGCTTACTATGCAAAAATCAGCTTTTAAAACATTCAAAGAAGTAATTGTTATATATATTACTCTTCTTGGTTCTTTCTAGAGAGTATTATTTCCCAACATTTAAAAGTAGTTTCTAGTTGTGAAGGTAAAGGTAAAGTATGTCTCTATTTCTTTAAATAAGAATAAACTGGACTAGGCTGGATCCTAAACCCTCTGTGGGTCCAGGCATGAGTCCAATCTAGGACCTCTGAGGGTATAGGAATGAGTCAGAGAGCTCTGCAGGACCGGGTCCAAGTCAGGGACCTCCATAGGAACAAGTCCAAGCCAGGGACGTCCACATACCCAAATTTATGGGACACAATGAAAGCAGTGTTAAAAGGAAAGTTCATAGCACTAAACACCCACACAAAGAAGCTGGAAAAATCCCACACTGAGTTAACAGAACATTTGAAAACTTTAGAACAAAAAGAAGCAAACTCACTTAAGAGAACTAGATGGCAGGAAATAACCAATTGAGAGCTGAAATCAACAAAATAGAAACAAAAAAAAATACAAAGAATCAATGAGACAAAGAGTTGGTTCTTCGAGAAAATCAACAAAATAGACAAACCTTTATCCAAACTAACCAAAAGGCAGAGAGAGAATATTTAAATTAACAAAATCAGAAATGAAAAGGAGGACATAACAACAGACACCGAGGAATACAGAGAATCATTAGGTCAAAAAACCTATACTCCACAAAATTGGAAAACTTAAAGGAAATGGACAACTTATTGGATAAATATAACTTATCAAAATTAAATCAAGATCAGATAAGCAAATTAAATAGACCTATAACTCATAAAGAAATAGAAACGGTCATCATCCCCACTCCTTCCCGCTGAAGCCACCATTGTCACAAAGGAAGATTTCCAAATCTATTTTTATATATGTATAAAACATGCTACAATTTACATTAAAATAAAATTTAAAAATTATTTCTCTATAGGGAAATATAGATTTATATATGTATATATAATATGTATAAATATATATATTTCCTGATTTCTAAGGCAAACTCTTAAAGATTTTTCATTTTTATGAAAACTCCCAAAGATTTCAGTTGGCAGGTACATGTTCCTTGCTTTTCGACATCAAGCTGAAGCCCCTCGGTTAACACCAGCCCTTTGGTGTCAGTCAGAAAGGGCCTGGGTTTGCATGAATTCCGTATGAATGTGGGGAGTTGCAATTTGCTAGATCAATTAAAATTTAAACTGCCTGCTTTACAGAGGTTCTTCATTATTCATGTCGCCAGTGCCTTTACTTAGTTTTGTGAGGATTTCTACAGCGTAGCCTTTTCCAACACGCATTCGCTCTTAGCTCACGGTCCCTGAATTTAGAACAGAAAAATTGCCACCCAGGGAAAAATAACCTGAACAAGAGAGCATCTTAAAGCATAGGGCTGTCCCTCTACCAAGGCCAAACTGGCAGCGGTGGCAGCATTAAACCAGGTCTCAAGCCACAATGTTAAGCTTGCTAATGCTGCAGCAGGGTCAGAGCCTTCCCTTTGGCTCTCCATTCTCATCACTCACTGACCAGGAAATCTCTTTTTGTCTTGCTCTGGAAGTACTGAGCGTAATAAATGCATTTGCCTGTAGCACAGCGTCCATTCTTCATCCTCTGCCCTGCCTTAACCTCAGGTCTGCCCAGAGTGTGGACCAACAAAACCTGGATCTGTCTCAGGGATGATGTGGCCTTTCAATACCATGTCTCAGGGATGATGTGGCCTTTCAATACCATGTGGGGAATTTTCCAGACAGAAATATTTTTAAATTGAAAAGAAGTATGGGTCTCCAGTGGTTTGAATGAAGAATGTCCCCCACAGCTTTGAGCTCTTAAATGCTTGGTCCCCAGGTGGTGGAGTTGTTTGGAAAGGCTTAATAGGTGTGGCCTTGTAGGGGGACACATGTCACCGGAAGCCAGCTTTGAAAGTTTAAAGAATGTCTGCTTTACTTTCTTTACCCCAGGCTTGCAGTTCAAGATGTGAGCATTCCGCTTCCCGATGCTGTACCTGCTGTCTTTGCCCCCGCCATTGTGGACACCAACCCTCCGGAAGTGTCAGCTGGTACAAACTCTTTCTTCTGTAAGTTATCTTGATCAAGGTGGTTTAGTCATAGCAATAGGAAAGTAACTGATACAGTGCTGGCCTTAAATCAGCAGGACTTACAGACGGTCTATAAACATGAATGGTTTTTATGGGTGTTGTCTTGAGAATCCATGTTAAATGAGTCATTCCTGGGGCAGACCTTTTAAATGACTCGAAATTCTAATTTTTAGGCTCTTTTAAGAAGGGAGCAGTATAATTTTATTATATTTTTGCATAGCCCAGGCTGGTATTGAACTCAAGCTCATCCTGTCATAGCCTCCTGAGTACCAGGATACAGGTATGTGTCAACATACCTGGCTATGGTTGTATTATTTTTTTAAAAGAGTCTGAGATTACTATAACTAAGTGGTATCAAATCTATAAAATAGAAAGAAAAAAAAACAAAATCTAATCCCCAGCACTTATCATTAAAATAATAGAACTATTTTAGAAGCTTAAAGAATGCCATTCTAAATAGATCTTCCTCTTTTTTTATACATACAAATGGGAGGACAGAAGAACTCACTAAATCACACTTCAACAAAACAGTGGGTGACTTCAGTACCCAGCTCTCATACATAGACAGATCATCCAGGCAAAACTAAACAAAGAAATGCTAGAGTTTAAAAAAAAAAATCACAAAAAAAATGGACATAGCAAACATTCGTGGAATATTCCAACAAAAACCAAAACATTACATGCTTTTCTCAGAAGCTCATGGAACGTTCTCTAAAATGGACCATATATTTGGAAACAAAGCAAGTGTCAATGGTTGGAAGAAAAATAACACCCTGTATCCTATCTGATCACCATGCGCTGAGGTTGGTTACCAATAACAACAGAAAGTATACAAACTCGTGGAAGTAGAACAGCTCACCACTGAATGAAAAAAAAAATGGGTCAATACAGAGACCAAGGAGGAAATTAAAAAGTTGTTTTTAGAGTTGAATGAAAATGAGAAGACAAGATATCCAAACCCGGGGGACACTATAAAGGGAGGAGGCAAGTTTATGGCTCTAAAGGACTATATCACAGAGCAGCATACCTGGAGGCTCTCAACAACAGGAAGAAATAACACTAAAATGGGTAGGTAGAAAAATGCAATCAAACATGGGGCTGAAATCAATGAATCAGAAACAGGAAAAAAACAATACAAAGAACCAATGAGATGAAGAGCTGGTTGAGATATTGAGAAAATATCCAAGATTGACAAATCCTTAGTGAAATTAATTAAAAGATAGAGAAGATCCAAATTAGCAAAATTAGTGATGACTAGAGGGACATAACAATGGATACTGAGGAAATCCAGAGAATCAATCATAAGGACATATTTTCAAAATCAGTACTCCAGCGATCTTCGCAGGAACAGGCCTGAGCCAATGACTTCTGTGGGACTGGGCCTGGTACAGTAGGGGGTGGGGGGAATAATGACATCTTGAAATTTGCAGGCAAATGGAAGGATCTAGAAAACACCATACTGACTTAGGTAACCCAAACCCAGAAAGACAAATATAATATGTACTCACTCATAAGTGGCTTTTGGACATAAAGCAAAGAAAACCAGCCTATAATTCTCAATCCCAGAGAACCTAGACAACAAAGAGAACCCTAAAAGAGACATACATGGATCTAATCTACATGGGAAGTAGAAAAAGACAAGATCTCCTTAGTAAATTGGGAGCATGGGAATCATGGGAGAGATGAGGGGGTGGAAGGGAGGGGAGCAGAGAAAAATATATAACTCAACAAAAACAATAAAAAATACTAGTACTCCATCAAACTATAAAACATAAAAGAAATGGATGAATTTCATGATATATGTGACTCACCAGAGTTAAATCAAATAAGCAATTTAAACAGACCAACAACCCCCAGCAAAATAGAATTAGCAATTAAAAGTCACTCAACAAAAAATGTCCAAACCCAGGTGGATTCAGTCCAGAATTCTACTAGACCTTCAAGGAAAAAGTAATACCAATACTTCTCAAATTACTCTGAATAACAGAAACTGAAGGAACATTGCCTAATTTTTTATATAAGGCCACAATTACCCTGATACCTATACTACAAAAATACCCAACGAAAAGGAAGATTATAGACCATTATCACCTATAAACATAGATGCAAAAAATTCTCCATGAAGCACGTGTAAAGTGAATGCAAAACACAGCAAAAAGATTATCTACCATGATCAAGTTGACTTCTTCCTGGAGATGTAGGGATGACTTAATGTATGTAAATCAATAAACACAATTCACTACATATACAGACTGAAAGACATAAACCATATGGTTTTCTTATTAATTCTGAAAAGAAGTTTGATAAAATCCATCATCCCTTAATGATAAAAGTCCTGAAGAAACTAGAAATAAAAGGGACATTCTTCAGCATGAAAAAGGCAATTTATAGCAAACCCACATCATCAACATCAGCCTAAACAGAGAGAAACCCAAAGCATTTTGACTAAAATCAGGAATAAGATAAGGTTGTCCACTCTCTCCTTATCTATTCAATATAGTACTTCAAGTCTTAGATAGAGCAATAAAACAACTGAAGACGATCAAGGGGATACAAATAGGAAAGAAGGAAACTAAAGTGTCATTATTTGCAGATGATATGATTTTATACATGAAAGACTTTAAGAACTCCACCAGGAAACACTTTCAGTAGTAGCAAGATGCATTATAAGATTAATACACAAAAATCAGTAGTCTTCTTATATACAAATGACTAACAAACTGGGATAGAAATCAGAGAAGCAGTATCTTTCACAGTAGCATTAAAAAAAAATCTTGGGGTAACCCTAACCCAGCAAGTGAAAGACTTTTATAAAAAGAACCTTAAGAAATAGAAGAAAAAAATGAAGACTCTAGAAGATTGAAAGATTGTCCATGCTGCTGGATTAATAGAATTAATATTGTGAAAATTACCATCCTCCCAAAAGCAATCTGCAGATTCAGTGCAATCCCCATCAAATTACAACATTATTCTTCACAGAAATTGAATAATAATTCTCAACTTCATAGAGAAACACAAAAACTCTAGGATAGCAACATTAATATAATATAATATAATATAATATAATATAATATAATATAATATAATATAATATAATATAATATAATATAATATAATATATATGTCTATCTGAATAATAAAGGAAGTACTGGCAGTATCACTACCCCTAATTTCAAGTTGTATTACAGCACTACAGTGATTTACAAAAAACAGCATGGTACTGACATAAAAACAGACGTGCTGATCAATGGAATTAAACTGAAGACCCAAACATAAGTCCATACACCTACAAACAATTGATTTTTGTCAAAGAATCCAAAAACACACACTGGAGAAAAGCAAGAAGCTTCATCTCAGAGATGCAAGGATGGTTCAACATATGAAAATCTGTCAATGTAAATTCACCATATAAACGAACTGAAAGAACAAGAAGCCTCATGATCATATCATTAGGTCCTGAAAAAGCCTTTGACAAAATCCAACACTCCTTCATGATAAAATTCTTGGAGAGATCAGGAATACAATGTATATATCTGAACATAATAAAAAGTAATATACACCAAGCCGATTGCCAACATCAAATTAAATGGCGAGAAACACAAAGTAATTCCACTACAATCAGGAACAAGACAAGACTGTTTGTTTACTCTGTGAGTATCTAGTCAGTATAGTACTTGAAGTTCTAGTTAGAACAATAAGACAAAGAAAATCAAGGGGATACAAATTAGAAAGAAAGGAGTCAAAGTATGATTATTCACAGATGATATGATAGCAAACATAAGTGACCCCAAATCTCTTACCAGGGAACTCCTACAGATGGTATTTAGTCAAGTGACTGGATACAAAATTAACTCAAGAAAATGAGTAACCCTCCTGTATACAAATAACAAACATGCTGAGAAAGAAATTATGTCATCAACACCCTTGGCAATAGCCTCAAATAATACATCTTAGTGTAACTCTAACCAAGCGAGTGAATGACACTTATATATAACACTTATAGTATAACAAGAACTTCAAGACTTTGAAGAAAGAAATTGGAGAAGATATCAGAAGATGGAAAGATCCCGCATGCTCATGGATCAGTAAAATTAACATAGTAAAAACGGCCATCTTACCCACAGCAATCTGCAAATTCAATGCAAGATTTCCCATTAAAATCCCAATACAATTCTTTACAGACCTTTAACGAATACTCAACTTCATATGAATAGACAAAAAATCCAGGATAGCTAAAACAGTCAAGTACAATAAAAGAACTTTAGCTATATCACCGTCCCTTTCAAGCTGTACTACAGAGCTATGGTAATAAAAATCACATGGAATTGCATAAAAACAGACAGATGGATCAATGGAATTGAATCAAAGACCCAGACATAAATTACTTTTTTATGGACACCTAGTTTTCAACAAAGAAGCCAAAATTGTACAATGGAAAAGAGAAAGCATCTTCAACAAATGATACTGGTCTAACTGAATGTCAACATGTAGAAAAATGCAAATCAATTCATATTTATCACCCTTCGTAAGCAAACTCAAATCCAAGTGGATCAAAGATCTCAACATAAATCCAGATACATTGAACCTGACAGAAAAGAAAGTGGGGAATAATCTCAAACGCATTGGCACAGGAGACAGCTTCCTGAACAGAACAATATCACAAGCACTAAGATCGGCAATTAATAAATGGGACCTCATGAAATTGAAAAGGTATTGTAAGGCAAAGGACACCATCAGTAGGACAAAATGGCAGCCTACAGAATGGGAAAAGATCTTCCCCAGCCCCACATCCAACAGAAGGTTGATTTTCAAAATATATAAAGAACCCAAGAAGCTAGATATCAACAAACCAAATGATCCAGTTTTTAAAAAAAATGGGGTACAGATCTAAACAGGGAATTCTCAAGAGAAGGATCTCAAATGGCCTAGAAACAATTAGGGAGATGTTCAACATCCTTAGCCATCAAGAAAATGGCTCTGAAAAAAGAAAATAAATAAATAAATAAATAAATAAATAAATAAATAAATAAATAAATAAATAAGAAAATGGCTCTGAGATTCCATCTTACACCTGTCAGGATGGCTAAGATCAAAAACACAAGTGACAGCTCCTGCTGGAGAGGATGTGGAGCAAGGGGAACACTCCTCCACTGCTGGTAAGAGTGCAAGCTTCTACAGCCGCTTTGGAAATCAGCATTGCGGGTTCTTAGAACACTGGGAATCTAACTACCACAAGACCCAGCTATATGACTCTTGGGCATATACCCAAAGGATGATCAATCATATCCCAAGGACACTTGCTCAGCTATGTTCATAGCAGCTATATTTGTATTAGCCAGAACCTGGAAACAACCTAGATGTCCCTCAACCAAGGAATGAATAAAGAAAACGTGGTACATTTACACAACGGACTCAATTTACTCATCTGTTAAAAACAAAGACACCAGAAAATTTGAAGCCAGATGGATGGAACTAGAAAAAAAGTCATCCTAGGTGAGGTAACCCAGACCTAGAAAGACAAGCATGGTATGTTCTCACTCATAAGTGGATATTAGTTGTAAAATAAAGAATAACTGTGCTACAATCCACAGGCGCAGAGAGACTAGGTAACAAGGAGAGTTCTTGGGGGGGGGGCACCCAGCTCTCCCAGAGAAGGGGCAATAGAAGAGATTTTGTGAGTGGACTGAGGGTGGGTGGGCATTAGAACATGAGCAATCAGGTTGTGGGGAGTGGGGTGCAAAGGAGGAGAGTTCTGAAATAGACTATTGGGAAGGAGGCACATTTTGGGATCAAGTAAAAACCCGGCACAAGGAAATCTCCCAGAAATCTACAAGGAAGACCCCAGCTTAGACTCCTAGCAAAACAGATACATAGCCTGAACTGGCTGTCTTCTGTGATCAGATTGGTGCCTAACCCAACTGTCATCTGAGAAATATCATCCAGCAACTGATGGAAACAGATGCAGATCCACAGTCAAACAATGAGTCAGCAGGAGGAGAAAGGAATGTAAGAGCCAGAGGGGTCAGGGACACCGCAAGAAAACTCACAGAATCAACTAACCTGGCCTCATAGGGGCTCGCAGAGACCGAACCGACAACCAGGGAGCCTGCATGGGACTGACCTAAGCACTTTGCAAGTAAGTTCCAGTTGTGTAGCTTGGTCCTCTTATGGAACTCCTAACAGTGGGAACACGGGCCGTTTCCGACATTTACTGCTTTTCCAGACCCTACTTCTCATACTGGGTTGTCTTGTCCAGCCGTAGTACATAGTCTTACTGCAACTTGGCATGCCATGTTCGGCTGATACTCATAGGAGACCTATCCTTTCTTAAACAGAAACAGAGAAGGAGTGGATTGGGGGTAGGGGTGGGAACAGAGGAGGGTTAGGGGAGGGACTAGGAGAAGAGGAGGGAGGGGAAACTGCAGCCAGGATGTAAAATAAATAAATAAATAATTTTTTAAAAATTCTGGAGTTCCATTCAGCCCTCTCTAACAATTTTACATAATACTTATACACTCTACTCTAAAGACCATGAGGAAATTGGCCCTATATCTCTCCTTATTCTGGTTAGGTCTTTTTAAAATTTCAAGTTTTATGACATTTGCAGTCTATTTTGTAATCTAATTTCCAATTCATTGAGCCTTGTTTTGTTTTGTTTTGTTTTTTTGTTTGTTTGCTTTTTTATGGAGACTCACTACCTACCACTGTCTGGTTTGGAATTCACTATGTAAAACCAGGCTGGCCTCGAACTACCGAGCTCCGGGATTAAAGGAGTGTCATCACACCTGCCTAGTTCTTGTTTATATCAAAATGACTTGATGAAAATACATAACGTACCATTCCTCATGACTGTTCTGCCTGCTCATATTTCAAATTCTCCCTTGTTTTGTATGGCTTTGGGGCTGGGTCTTCTCTTCAAGGGGACTTGGGAGTATTGTTTTGATGATGTATTTCCTTATCCAGAACCTTGTTGCTGTAGCTATAACTGAGTAGCATCTTGTTAAAGGACCATAGTGTGGGGAGGTGTGTTCTAGCTATACTCTGAAACCAGAGAGCAGAGATGCTGACAGCATCTCGCATCATCCCCAGCCTGTTGGACAGTAGTGGTCGATACTGCGGGGGGGGGGGGGGGGGGGGGGGGGGGGGGGGGGGGGGGGGGGGGATAGTCGAAGAGGAGAGGGGTGGGAAGAGGAAGAAGAGGGAGAAGGGGGAGGGGGAAGGACAAGAAGGAGGGGCCCTCCTAAAAGGGAAAGTTCCTTTGGCTCTTACTGAGTGTTAGAAAGGCTGCCCTGCAAAGGGCTGGCCCCAACTTTTTCCAGCTCTCGGATGAGCCACGCTTGATATCTGGAGGACAACGGCTCAGGTGGAAATCAGAGGTCAGGATGTGAGCAAACACTGGCCTGACAGGATACTAGGGTAAAGCATTGCTACCTGAAGCCAGACCCTCCAGGGAACAAATCTGGTAAAACTAACTGAACAAACAAACCAGAGCAAGAGTTCCTGAAAAGGGGACAGTGAACAAAGAAAAAAGAATGGCAGCCGCGGAGGCACAGCTGGCCCGTTCAGAGTAGCTTAATCTCTCTCAGTCACAGGAGGACTGTGCTCCGCCCTTCAGGAACCCTCCCACCATCCCTCACCCACTCCTCACAGCTGCCCTGAGGAGCTGGCAGCACCAGCTGCACTCCACAGACGAGCTTGGAGATGGCAGGTTGCTGGTGGGTGATCCTGCAGCCTTGTCTATGAGATGCTGCCTCTGGCATATCCAAAAGACAACACTAGAACAGACAAAGAAGACAGACAAACCGGGAAAGCTCAGACATCTCTTCTCTCGGTTGCTCTTTGCAAGGTGGAAGCTGGGGTCATGTAGCAGGTGGGCACCCATCATCTTAAGCGACCTGGAACCCACTTTTAGGAAGCTGCCTGCCTTCTGACTCTCCACTCCGGTCAGGCCGTCTCACTGCGAAAGAAAGCTAAATGATCACCGTTTGCTGTAGAGAAGGCACCAGGTAACCTGGAACGGGGGCTTTGTTTCTAGAGGTTGGGCGTTGACAGAGTACTTCAGGCAAAGGGGCGAAAGGTTGGCAGCCATTCATTGTGGCAATAACAGAGGTGACACTGGCACACTTGACAGGCAGAATAGCTCTCCACTCTTCCACCTTGCTCAGACACCTCCATTCGTATAGAGGCCAAAGGTGGCTTTTGCAGCATGCGCCGGGAGCCCTGACTGAGGCACACTTGGAAGGATTTCCTCTTGGGCCATGCAGCTACAAGGGAGCAGATCCTGATTCCTGGTTGCTCAACACTCATGACTAAATCACAGGGAAAAGCCCAAGCCCTCTCTGCGGCCTTATGGCTACTACAACTCACATGTACTCATCCCTCTAAAACTCCGGGTGTTGGCAGTAAGATACAGGCCTTTGGGAGATAATCAGCCTGGGAGGGCCCCATCCTCATGAATGGAAAGCTGCCTGACCCTTCTCTCCTGCTACCTGAGGACATGGGTTCTATTCCCCTTGAAGGACACACACAGAAAGATACCGTCTTTGGAAAGAGAGTGAACCCTCTCCAGACACCTAATTCGCCAGCGCTATTGCCTTGGGTTTGCTATCTGCCAGGGCTGTGAGAAATGCCATCCAATTCTTTATGAATTACCCAGTTTGTGGGGTTCTGTTAAAGCAGTAGGACCAGGCTGAGAAAGTGACGAGGCAGAAGAGTTCCCATCCCCGGGAGTGTCTGGTCTAAAGCTGCATTAACTGCAGTTGCCTGGAGAGGGAGAGGCACAAGACTGAAGGGGAAGGTCCAGAGAACCTCTCCTGTTCTTTGTGGCAAAGTGATGCTTAAAAGAGCTTGGCTGGGCAATGGCTGGGCATCAAGACTGCAGCTGACCTCTGCGTGGGCACAGGCATCCAGCCCTGGGCTACGCGTCCCCTGGCAGAGCATTCCTGGGAACAGGCCCGGCGGTTGGCCTCTGGAAATCACAGACTTACAGTTTACCTTCTGCTGAGAGTCTGACTCACCCTGGAGGTGAAGCGGGGCTACCTTCTTCTTTTTCTCTGCTTCCTCACTTGTTCTAAGGGGAAAGGAAAACAGTTGCCTGGTGTGGACGTTGGCGTTAAAAGAGTGCATCTGGCAGAAAACAGAGGTTTATTTTACTTCATTCATTCTCTCCTTTTAAGAAGAATTTTCTTGCAGAAACAGAGCTGAGAAAGACGCTGTGGACAGGGTTATGGTAGGGGAGCAAAACAGAGCAGCAGCAGCTCTGGTTGATGCTGGGATGAACTCTGCTCGGGAGCTAACAACACAGAGGTGGGAGGGTCAGGGGGGAGGGGTGCCAGTGTCTCTTCTTCCTCCAGTAGCATCAGATAAATTGTGGAACCTGAGGGCTCTTACTAACGTATGCCGATGGCCTCATTTCATGCTGAACATCTAGGAAATGAAAGAAGCTGCCTGCTGCCTGCTGCCTTGCCACCAGCTAGCTAGGCCAGAGTCAAGCCTAGAGACTCCTGGGCAATTGCATCCAAACCATAGATGCAAGCGTCCCCTAAACTCGTAGTTTGTGAGATTGCTTTAGAAACAGACATTCTGCTTTTAAGAAATGTCCAAGAAATCTGTTCGGCATGAGTCAGCACTGAGAGCATTGCTCTGACAACTTGAGTTAGCTAAAGACAAGATGAAGGGGTCTGGAGGTCACGGCATTTTGAGAACCGTCTGCATTCCTGGCAGCATGGAGAAGGTGGTGAGGGGGACACAGAACGGCATCTTCACCCACAGGTAGAGTGGGTACACCATAAACATTTGTGGTGAGAATGAATTTATCACTGTGCTTAGAGCCCAGGGTCTTGCTTCCCACAGCACACGGCTTCAGAGGCTCGCTATCAGCTATGATGCTGCAAAGTCTCCGGCTGGCTTTGGGGGGGATGCGACTGTAAGAACAAAGGACAATGCCTCTTGATTTATTTTATTTTACTGAGACAAGGTTTTGCCATCTAGTCAAGACTTCCCTGGAACTTTCACAATCCCCCGCCTCAGGCTCTTGAGTGTTGGGGTTTTAGGCCAGTGCCACCACACCCAGACGGTTTTTATTCCACAGAGATCTGAATAAGAGGCAGATCCCAATCCTTTTGAGGCTTTGATCCATTGTGACCCATCACAGACTGGGTAATCTATAAAAATAAAGAGGTAATTACATTTCTTACAGTTCTGGAAATCAGGAAGTCCAAGGTTGAGAGGCTACATCTGTGAGGACTTTCTAGCTACACTGTAAAGGGGCAGAAGGCATCCCGTGGACAGGAGAACATTCACAATCCAGTTCCAAACACAAGCTCTTCTGTGATCAGCATCAATCCGTTCATGAGGGTCAGGCTGCTGTAGCCGAATCACACCACACTGGGCCTATCTCCCAATTCTGCTGTATTGGGAACTAGGCTTCCCATTTCTGCTTTGGGGGACAAGACATTCAAGTCACAGCACGAGATCTGTGCTGTTTGTGGCTTCCCAGGGGTACTTATTGTTCATGGGCACCTCTTAGGCAAGGTGTTTTATGTGAAAAATTCTTGGAGAGGGCGGGGCCCATAGTCACTTTGGGTCACTTTTCTAGGCCAGCTTTGAGTGCTGAGCCTTCCACACACATGAAAAGACAAAACTGAGAAGTCTGGCAGGGTGTGATTTCCAGACCCACACACATTCAGCTCATAGTTATGTAAATCCGGAGATCTCTGTGCTGGGAGAGGTAGTGTGCATCTGATTTCATGCCAGAAGAGAAGCATCTCTGGTGGCTGGGATCCACCGGAAGACCTCAGGGTGTGTGTGTGTGTGTGTGTGTGTGTGTGTGTGTGTGTGTGCTCTCCACACAAACTTGCTCAATTCGATGCATTTAAAATCTGTCAGATGCTTTCAAGCAGAAAATACATGACTCATGCAGAATCCACAACACTTAGAGCCCCACCATGCTTCTCTGCAGAATTCAGTCTTCCATCTGCCCGTTCTCCATGCAGCCTGTTTCCTGGAGTTTCCAGTTTCACACTCACCCTGGTTGCATTCCTGAAGAACCCAAGGAAATTGCATTCTGGCCCCAAGAGAGCCAGATAGCAAACTTGAGGCTCACAATCATGCCCCAAGCCAAGTCAAGTTACTCATCCTCTACAAGACAATTAAGAGAATCAAATTAATAATGGAAAGCAGAAAAAGAGATTTATTTAATGTGGCCACATTGGGAAGGAGAACAAAGAGATCCAGTGAGCCCCTCAAGTCTGTCTCCTGAGATCCTGAAGTGAGATTAAAGTTTAAACAGAAGGCCAAGAATATGCAGTCCTGTCAAGGTGTGGTCCCATGTGGTGCCTGTATGACCTGGAACCATGGTCGGTCAAGGGTCTGGGGAGTAAAGGACACATAGAGACCTGGGTCACTCTTGAAGCAATAATGCCAATTTCATTACGATCCCAGGCAGCTTATACAGTGCTCTCCTTGATTAGTGGCCACACCCTAGCTCTCAGGATTTTCTGCTGCAAGCCCACCAGAAACCACTTCCTTGTTATCAGGAACTCATGAGGGTTTTGTGCTCAGAGCCACTGCAAGCATAGAAAAACAAGTTGTTTATTGGGTCAGGAGAGGGGTCATAGAAGTTTAGGGTCTGAGGGTCTGCAGCTCCCAACAGTCCCACCCACCACTGGCCCATCCTTGCCTAGGCTTCAGTCTCATTTTATGAGGTGGTCTGACACGGTTTTTTTAGAAGTACATGAAATCTCTTTCTGGGAGACAATCTCCCCCTCTAGCTGGCACCTTTTCCTTCTCCTAGTATGAGATTCCACGGAAACACCCATGGGGAGGGGGAGCATCCATTGTTTCAGTAGTCAGGCAGTCAAGTTAAAAACACAAGTGTCTCTTTGGAATACCTTCATTTCTTCCAGGCCTATTAGAAGCCAACCACACTAACCTTTCCTAACCTTGGGCCGCAGCCCCGAGACAGGATGTAGCCCTTCCTCACCAGAGACCAGAGCTCTGGATCAAGAGCTAGGGATAGTGGGGATAACTGTTTACAAGGATGGATACCTATTCACAGGAATGAGGGGAGGGGGCACTGTATTAGCTGAGCATCTCCTATGAGCTAAATAGTGGTCCAGCCCCTTGCTCTGTTTGCCCTGATGTCCCCTATGCCAACAGAAAGATTTGAAGAGTAGAAAAGGAGAAACTTCCATACACTTGGGCAAAAGAGGACCAAAAGATTTTCCCAGACGGCACAACCCTCACAACACAGGTTCTGACTGGCTCTGTCTTGAAATCCTGGGGGCCTAAGACAGATGACAAAGACTTTCTGGCTGCACAAGGACCTAGGGACTGGATCCAAGTTGTTTTTCCTCCCCTGTACAGTTTACTGCTTCCAGGGGAGGACCACAGACAGTGTAGGGAGAAACCCTGCCTGGATTTCACCTCACGAAAATTACAGACCCACTGCAGAACCCTGAAGGGCTAAACTGCCAAAGTGCCCAAGTCCATACTGAAGTCTCTGGCACAGGGCTCCTGTGGTTAATACCATTCCTTTTGGGTCTATTTTCAACTAGTCAACGTAATTTTTGTTTTGTTTTGTTGGCCTTTTTTTTTCTCTTCAGATTGCAAAGGGCTAACTTGATAAGCACTAATGCTTGTCCTTTGTGGTCAATTGCTCTCCCTAAGCAAACACTGCCCGAGATAAGAATGACAAAAATAATAACAACGCCACGGTAGCCTTTCAGCAACGCAGGGAAAATCAGACTTCGGCAGGGATCCATTTTCTACTTTCACGTCTTTAAGACACAGGAAATAAAGAAAGCACCGCACCTCACCCTCTAAATCCACTGTTGCCCCCGTCCAGTTTCTACTTCCGGGTGCATTAAATAGCTACAATGTAGTAGCGTCTCTCGCTTCGCTAGCTCCCATCTTCCGCAGCCCTCCATCCAAACGTCCAACTTTGTTTTCCCAAAGAGATCTTACAGAGCACTGCTGAACTTGAAGAGCACATCCTGCACCCAATAGGCGCTAAATAAATGCTCGGGTAGGTTGAACAAGTGCCCTATCTTGATCTTAGTCTAGCAGGGAATTACAGAATCTGAAACACGCTGTCCACACCTAGCCTTCTCTCTCTCGATTATTCTCTCCCACGCTTGCTGCCCAACACCCATCACTAGGAATCAGTTTTCCATCTGAATCAGTCGCCCCGAAGGAAGAGCTCTTTCTCCCTGGGTCTTGGACAGAGACGGAAGCACAGAGAACAGCTTGCGTCAGCCACACAAAGTTGTCTGTACCTGTCAACCCAAGGCCTGCAGGGCAGACAGGAGAGACCTTCTGATAGAGCCGCTGTGGCAGAACGGAGCCGCGGAGCCGCGGACTTGCCAAATGAGGGCAGGGGCCAAGTACATTACCCAAATCCTAAACCACAGAATTAGTCATGAAATGATCTTAGCTTTGTCCTTCTGTCTTTTCCTCTTTGTAAACACCTCTGCTTTTGGCAGAACGGAGCCGCGGAGCCGCGGACTTGCCAAATGAGGGCAGGGGCCAAGTACATTACCCAAATCCTAAACCACAGAATTAGTCATGAAATGATCTTAGCTTTGTCCTTCTGTCTTTTCCTCTTTGTAAACACCTCTGCTTTGGGCTCTATACCCTGACCACAGCAGCCCCTAGTGGCAGCAATCGGGAACACACAGGACAGCAAAGGACCCCAGGAGACTGCAAGGTCTCCTTCCATAAGCAAGCATACAGGTACGCTCATGCCAGCATTGCAGGAATGGGGGAGATGTCAGGTTTTCCCCGGGGTGGGGATGTTGAGTAGGGGTAAGTAAAACAGAGAATCTTAGCAGTCTCAAAGCCACTGGTCCCCTAGGTAGGAGCTGCAGCTGAGCCCTGAGTTGAGTGATTTCCACTAGAGTCAGCTGCCGGATAGAGGAGGGTGGGCACCAGGTTTACGCCTCTGAGTCTCCGTGCTCTCACAAATAGCTACCAGCAGCCAAAGTAAAACAAACATGACAGCATCCTTGATCAAGCAGCGGAATTTTCTCTTCCTAGGGAGTGACGTAAAACCTCAGTATCAACTGGCTGACAGCTGAAGGAACTTTTCCTAGAGAAATCTTAGCGGCAAAAGCTCACTGGAAATAACATGCCAAAGGATGCTATTCTCGGCCCTGAGTGGACGCTGAGCCTGATTCTCTCACAAGGAGGCTCTCAGTTAGCTTCGGCTGTCAACTTGACGCAAACCTAGAGTCACCTAGGGAGAGGGAATCTTAACTGAAGGCTTCTCTATAGGCATGTCTGGGGAGCGTTGTTTTGATTGGTGATGCAGGAGGGCCCAGCCCACTGTGGGTGGTGCCATCCCTAGGCAGGTAAGCTCCCATGGGCTCATTGCAGAGGAAGATGATCGCCCACCAAGGAAAGTCCAAGGTTTGGAACCTGGGAGAGAGATGTGAAGAGGCCCATAAAGGAGCAGAGGATCCTTCCAGTGATGTATGATCTTGGGCCTTGATGCTTCTCAGTCACTTGAACGGTGGATGCCAGAATAAACTAGATAAACCCTCAGGACCCAGCTTCTAGGCAAAGCACCCCATGGGCCCAAGCTTTTATAAACGCTGAGCCTCCACTGGTAGCAGCCTGTCCCCCTCCCTTGATTGCTAATCTGGATGTAAGAAAGGACTACCCCTTCCAGCTGGACTTCTGATTGCAGGGCATTTGCCTCTCCCCAGACAAAGTGGGCACCTGTCAGTTGTTCCCACACCACGCCCTTCCCTGATTTTGGGAAACTCAGTAATGTTGCCTCAACATCCAGATCCCAAACCTTCTTCTCAGGATTCTGGCTTTAGCTGTCCCTGAGATGTGTGTCCTTCTGGAGTTCCTCTTCTGTTTTTCCATGAGTCTCGGAGGTTTATTCTGCCAATGGTTCATTCTGGCATCTAGTCTTTACAGCCAACTGCAGGCCACAGCCGCTACCTTCATTCATCCCAGAAGCACTCAGTGGAGACCTTCCACTCGCCAGGCACTAAGGTCATGGTGTCAGCTAGCATGTTGACTCCTTATTCTGTCAGTTAAAAAATTAGACAGGAAAACAGAAAAGAAAAGGCAAAGCTTATTGGCAAGTGTCTCAGACTTCTCCAGAGAGAAAGGCTCCCAGGGCTAGAGAGACCACCAGCTCTTAGGTGCCTAGGGATTTAATTTTGGGTTAGGATTTCCTAACTGGTGGTTCCCACTTCCTCCCTTTTTCTGTGTGTCTAGTGATGGCTGTGTGCCCCTTCTGGCTTGGCTTTCTGTCTTTGGAATTGTTGGTTGACTGGGGTAAGAGTGTACACCCCAAGTCCTTCTGTTCTTTGTGGTATAACAGTTAAAGAGTCCCACCCCATGTGAGAAGAATTGGTCTACATTTAGAAAAAAACAGAAGATCACTGCTTAGAGGGAAAACCATTAGAAAATCCTCAAGCTGAGGTTTCTATGGCCCCTTCTCCCACCCTAAGGGCGTACGGCCCTAGGTATAGCTTGAAGCTTACAGATGAAGAGCCCTACTCTTTGGAACTTAATTCCTAGTGCGGACGTTGGCAGACTTTCTCTGTAAAGGCCTAGATAGTAAATATTGTAGTCTGTGTAAGCCATATGGTCACTATAGCTATAGCTCTGTGGCTGCAACTCAAATAGCCCAAAACAGCACTTATGTGGACAGCGCTGTGTGTGCGTGCGTGCGTGCGTGCGTGTGTGTGTGTGTGTGTGTGTGTGTGTGCATATAGGAAGTAGATTCTGGGAGGAAAAGATCTGGCCCGCTAGAAAGACACATATTTTTTCTGCTTTGATTTCTGAGTGGATAGAAAGAAGCTTGGGGCCACCAGAGCCATAGTGCATGCCTGAGTGTGTAACCACAGGAGGATGGCGCTTCCTGTTATCCATGACATCTTTCAAGCAGCTGCACTCAGCTGTGTGACCACGTGTGAGGCTACACCCTACCCCATGTCCTTGGTTATCCCAGTTCATAAATTTTATCCCCCACCCTTTTTTTCCTTTTTTGATATAGGGTCTTACTCTACAGTGCTGACTGGCCTGGAGCTCACTATGTAGACCAGGCTGGCCTCAGACTCACAGAGCTCTGCCTGTCCTGCTTCCTGCGTACTGGGATGAAAGGTGTGTGCACCAGCAAACCCGGACTTCTTTCCACTTCTTTTTAAGCAGTTGATTTGATGTTCAGCCATTTGTAAGCAGAGTTCTACCTGATTCACCACCCACAAAACGAAACAAAATGAACCCAAACCCATTCTTGAACCTGCTTGCTTCTTATCCGGCCAATCTCACACACCTCCCAAAGTTTCTGCCGGTTCCGCTAGGGCAGATAATTCTCAGGTCTTTATTTGTTTAGAGTCTTAGCTCTGTGCCAGGCCCCATTTCCTATTGCTACTATATGGCTTTTTGATTTTCATTGTGTATGTGTGCATGTGTGTGCATATGTGACTGAGTGTGTGTGTGCATGCATGTGTGTGATGTATGCATGTGTGTGCATATGTGACTGAGTGTGTGTGTGTGTGTGCATGCATCTGTGTGTGTGTGATGTGTGCATGTGAATCCAAAGGTGGGCATGCCGCAGTGCATAAATAAGGACGTCAGAGGACAACTTTCTAAAGTCAGTTCTTACTTCGGTCGTGGGATCCAGGAATCGAATGCCTTGAACTGCTCACCCATCTATCTGCCTAGCTCTACATGGTTGTTTGATTGATTGATTGATTGATTGATTACTGATTGATTGATTGGTTATTCAGACAAGCATTGCTCTGTGGTCCAAACTGGCCTGGAGCTTACTGGGTATAGCTTCAAACTCATAGCAATCCTCCTGCCTTTGAGTTTTGTGTGAGGATTACAGGTATAAGGCACCACAATGTCATCCTGTTAGACACTTCATCCATGATATATCTAAAACGCAAGTCATACCTAACATCAAACTTGCTAAACATGTTCTGTGCTTTATAATACCAAAAATAACACTAATCGTTAATTACTCTGTGTCAGACCCCTGTGGTGGTTTGAAAGAAAAATGTCCCCCCAGTGGGCTTGGTGTTATTAGGAAATGGCTTTGTTGGAGTAGGTGTGGCCTTGTTGGAGGAAGTGTGTCACTGTGGAGCTGGGCTTTGAGGTCTCATATGCTCAAACCATACCCGATGAGACAGACTACTTCCTATTGCCTGGGAGTCAAGATACAGAACTCTCAGCTCCTACTCCAGCACCATGTCTGTCTGCGTGCTGCCATGCTCCCTGTCATAGTGATAACGGACTAAACCTCCAAACTGTAAGCAAGTCACCACTGTTGAGAAATATTATTTTAAGGTGTGTGACTTCTGTTTATGCTGCATTTGATTAACTCTGTGAAGCTGTGATTCTTCGCCTTTCTAAAGCACCTGATGGTCCTAATAAAGAGATGAACGGACAATAGTGAGGCAGGAGCAAGGATAGGCAGGGCTGGCAGGCAAAGAGTTTAAATAGAAGGAGAAATCTGGAAGAGAGAAGGAGCAAGCGACAGTAGAACAAGGAGAAGAGGACATTGGAGGCCAGCCACACAACCACACAACCACACAGACACCCAGCCATCCAGCCATCCAGCCACACAACCACACAGACACACAGACACCCAGCCATCCAGCCATCCAGCCACACAGCCACATAGTCACCCAGCCACACAGCCATCCAGCCATCCAGCCACACAGACACCCAGCCATCCAGCCACACAACCACACAGACACACAGACACCCAGCCATCCAGCCATCCAGCCACACAGCCATCCAGCCACACAGACACACAGACACACAGCCATCCAGCCACCCAGCCACCCAGCCACCCAGCCATCCAGCCATCCAGCCACACAGTCACCCAGTTACCCAGCCAGCTAGGGAGTAAGAAGGAAAGTAAGATATACAGAAGGAAAAAAGGAAAAAGGCCCAGGGACAAAAGGTAGATGGGCTAATTTAAGAAAAGCTGGCAAGAAACAAGCTCAAGCTTGTTTATGGGCATTCATAACTAAGAATAAGCCTCCATATGTGATTTGTGAGCTGGGTGGTGGCCCCCCCCAAAAAGAAAAGCCAAACGAGTAAAGGAGTCAAAAACAACATTTTGGCACTCCAACATGGGGCTAGAGTAAAAGAAAAATCAATACTATTCCACAATTAAATATTTTCCTTTATAAGAGTTGCTGTGACCATGGTGTCTCTTCACAGCAATAGAAACCTGAACTAAAACACACTAAATAATTGATCTGATGTGAGGCCAGACACTGCCACATTTCAAGCATGCCCAGTGCTTCTAATGTACAGTGCTGCTGGGAACTAGTGGGTTAGCACCTCACAGAGAGCCAGCAGGTGGTTGGTGGATAGCTAGTTGACTGACTTGTGTACCATCACAATTGTCCCATTGGCTGTCCTTACAAGATATCTGTCCTGGCTGATATCGGTGTGGAGCTACAGATAACAATGTCGGTGACGACACGGTGGCGGTGAGAGGAACCTGAAGCAGGGCTGGGGCACTGGCTGAGTCAGTGAAGTGCTTGCTGCGCAAACGTGAAGACCTGAGTTCAACACACACTACTTCTGTGAAGGCCAGGCACAGTGGTCTACACTTGTTAACTCCGGTGTTGCTGAGGCAGAGACAGGAGGATCCCAAGAGCTGGCCAAACAGCCTGGCTGAATGAGTGAGCTCTGGGTTCAGTGAGAGAAGATGTCTCCAAATTTAGGGGAAAAGTGATTGAGGAGCAAGTAATGCCTCATGTCAACCTCCTGTGTCCACATGCACACACACACACACACACACACACACACACACACAAACACGGACACATATGCACATGCACACAAAACCTAAAATAAATAACTATTCCTTGCACTGCTCCTCTCAAATCCATGAAAGAATCAGCCAGTGAGAAATCAGGTCAACTCCAGTTCTAGCTCTACATTCTTTTCTTTCCTAATGGGGACCTGTGCCGTTCCAACCACTCCATCTAGGGCTCTTTGCAAGACAGCAGGCTTCCTGCATCAATGGAGCAGGCTCACTGGGAATAGCCCAGTTCCTTCTCATCCCCAAAGCCACCGTTTATAAAAAGCTTAGTTAATTTGTCATTTCGGAGAACTTTTGGACACAACTAAATTCTTTTCTTAATGAGGTTTGGCTCCAGGGAATGGGTAGGCACACAGATTTTTTTAGTCTGTGTCCTAAAACATTCTTAGAAGAGAGTTTATGCCAATGGGTATCACCAGTTGTTTAAAGACATTTATTAATGAGTCCCGGCCTTCTCCCTCATCAAATCATGCTCCATCTGTGAGTGGTGCTACTCCTCATCTTGTGTGGCATCTTGCAAATGCTCCCAGGTGCAAATGGAGACTGTGCATTGATTTCCCAGCTGCCCGGGCCCAAATAATCACACAGAAACTATATTAATTACAACACTGTTTGGCCATATTTCTCACTAGTTCTTACATCTTAAATTAATAATTTTCTACTAATCTATGTATCACCATGAGGCTGTGGCCTACCGGTAAGGTTCTTGAGTTTTTTTTTCCTTCAGCAGTTACGTGGCCTGACTCAGCCTTCTTTCTCCTTGCATTTGCTTAGTTTTTCCACCTACCTATATTCTTGCCTTGCCATTGGCCAAAGTAGCTTCTTTATTAGCCAATGTCAATAAAACATATTTACAGCATACAAGGGGGAGTTCCATATCACTCAAGATACTCACACCAGTAGGAAGAGGCTTGGAAGCTTGGAGAAGACACCTTTATCCAGGGAAGTAAGCCCACAGTTGCAGCCTAACAGTGTAGAACAGATCTGATTGTGACTTATCTTAGAAGCCAAATGAGATTTGAAATGTGAAATCTGAATTTTTTTTTCTTCTTTCCTAACTTTTCTACTTGAAGCCAGAAGAAAACAGAACAGATCTGAGAAGATTCAGAGCAGAGAAACCTGGTCAACTTTGGGGACCAAGAAGAGAACAGGCCATGGGAATAACAATGTCAGAGTCAGGGGCACATGCACAAGTTCCAACCCTGTACAAACACTGGCCTGTTGGTCAACCTTCGGGCTTTGGTTTTAGTGAAAATTCTGATATGTTCTGCATGAAGACGGGTTAATTGTAGGGACTATGACATTGAGTGTCCTCTGTGGCTCTTTGTAAAGATAACATTGACACTAATTGGGGAAATTGGTTTTTCACTGCACTGGCCCATTGAGAAAAAAAAAGGATATTTTCTGTCCCCATTTTATAGGGCAGATTATTGTGTTAAATGAAATATAATCAGAAAGGAAAAACTCCTCCAGGTCTTCCAAATGAAAGCAGTTTAATATGGAGAATTGATGAAACAAAAAGCAAGAGCCACGCAGCCCAGGAGAGAATGGTGTTGAGACAGAAACTAGCAGCATCAAGAGGCCACTGTCACCAAGGGATGGAAGAAAGATAGAGAGGGGCCTACGCCAAGCACAGGTAGCCAGGTCCCAAGAGGGAGCTGAAACATTGCAAGGACTGAAGCTGACGCCGGGGAGGCGACATCTCCTTCTAGAGATACCACAGAAGCAGAAACAGGAAGAAACCTGCATTGCTCCTAGACTCTTCTCACCTGGGGAACGAGGCGGGACTGGAAGTGTAGCTTCCTGAAAGACTGTGTGAACGACGCAATGCAACCGTGTCATGTGTACCCTAGACAAGTGTGAGCAAACATCTGTTCACTCTAGGCAGGACCCCGACAACACGCCGAGGAAACATTTCCACCCACGTCTCACTCAGCAAGCAGGTGAAGGCATTGGGATTACCTTAGGAGTGTTACTGAGAAGTTACTGACAGGAACATGGATGATTCAAAGGCAATTGCGTCCCCCAAAAGACCACCCCAGCATGGGTGCAGCTCACAGAAGCTGAACTCTCCAGAGTCCCCACAGGGAAATCAGCCATTTGGATCACCCTGGCAATTGCTGCTACTCTCATAACTTTGGAGAGGGTCCTTCTGGATTTTGCAACTTTCAGGATCTTCCTGAGCCTTGTCTGTTTCTTCTACTTCCTGAGTCTTATGACCCTCCCACCTTCCCCCAGGAGGGAACATTTCAATTGGAAGGAGAATAGCCATACAGTGGTTAGATCTGAACAGAAGACAAGTAGATGACAAGCTCGCCCGTCCTGCTTCCTAGGTAATATGTTTCCTCCACAGCCAACCTGAGCATTGTCTCTTTAAAAAAAAAAAAAATACACCAATATATCAAGTGTGCGCACACACACACACACAACCTCTCTCCTTTTATATGCCATCAGGGTCTAGTATAAAGGGTTAAATGACCTGAAAACCTCAGGTAAGCTGAGAAACTCTGGACAGGGATGAATGACTCCCTGATAACAACTTTAGAAGGTTATTAGAATCTGGAAGTTTCAGATGAGAAAGCATACCAGCTGAAGGGACACTGACCCACTCAAACTTGTAGCTCTGGCAGGCTTTACCCTTCTCTCCCATCCCCTCTGCCTTGCTAAAAACCATTAGATGACATTCCTAAAGGTATCACCAAGGTCTATTCTCTTATTTGACCACTTTCTCCTCCTGAGGCTGACTACCCAGGCCCAGCTACTGAAGTATTGAAGTCTAGCAATCAAAGGCCCCCTTTGGTTCATCTAACTAACATGCCAAATTAAAATTAAATACCTCTTCCTAACATAGGGTTTTTTATTTCATCTTTATAAACTACCATTGGCCTGTGGGCCACATCTGTCCCCCCTCTGGCCAGAGGCAGTCCTTTGTCCCTGTGGGACAAATATCCCTGCCCCTTCCTGTCCCCTTCCCCTTCTCCCTCATCCCCCCATCTCCTTTACCATGGCATCCGAGCCCATTCCAGCACAGACCTCCCCTTCTTCTCCTCTTGTGAATGACCCCTGCAAGGCCATTGCTGCTGTTTTTCTGTCTGAGTCAGAAAGCAGCTACTTCAACTTTTCATCCCAGCTGAAGAAAGCATCTGTGAAAATGGGTGTTTGGTTTGTGCCTAATCCCGGATCCAGGTGGGAGCCTCTGCTGTGTCTCCTTCACCAGCCTTGTAATGGTAGTACCAGCTTTGACGCCAGTGAACAGACCTGCAGATCAAATCTCCCACCCCCATGCTCCCCTCTCTGCCCTGTAAGGCCCCAAGCACCCTCCCTGGGCATGGACCACAGTTCCCACCCCGCAGAGAGACAGCCGCACTTCATTGCTCTGATTAGAGGACAATCTGCTTATGAAACGTAACTTAATAAAGGAATTTAAAAGGAGGAGGGTTCAGTGTGCAAAGTCAGGGTAAACTGAGACCCAAAGTCCTAGAGCTGCACCAAGGTCCCCATGGTCATTCTTTCAAGACTGAGCAGGGCAAAGCCCTCCTGGGTTTGAAGAACCACATTTGCTTTTGTTATATTTTCCTGGCTAGTGCCCTAGTTCCTTATACTATTAATCTGGATTTTGTTTTGTTTTGCTTTCTTCACATTCTTAAAAAGTCATTAGAAGATTAAAGAAACCAAATCTGTGTGTTCCCAGGGGGCTAATCCATTTTTCTGACTTTTTTTTTTTTTTTTTTTTTTTTTTTTTTTTTTT
>NW_004949113.1:2665942-2705306 GCF_000317375.1 Microtus ochrogaster
TCTGTAGACCAGGCTGGTCTCAAACTCACAGAGATCCGCCTGCCTCTGCCTCCCGAGTGCTGGGATTAAAGGCGTGCGCCACCATCGCCCGGCTTTTTCTGACTTTTTGAACAAAGAACTTGTTATCAGGGAAAGCCCGAGTCGGCATGGCCAGTCTAAGAAGCTGTGTTTAGAAAAGCCTGACTCTCTGAGTTAAGACACCAGCAAGCGGTTGTCTCCTTAACACTCTAATGGCTTTAATAGGGTTAGGAATTTCTTCTGGGATTTTCCACATGGTGGTAGAGGAAGAATTTTCCTCTTTCGTTTAGGTTTCCTTTAGACAAATGTTAGATGTTTTTATTAATTGAACTCATTCTTTGACAATTTCACCTGTTTATGGTGCATTCTGATTATTTTTACCTTCCTCACCTCTCTCCCACAGCAGTCAAATCTCCTCCCCATTATAGATCTCTTCCCATACTTGTGTAGCTTTGTTTGGTTTAAGTAGGACTGCCTGAGTAACCGTGGGTATGGAACTATCCAATGCGGCCTGGTGAGCTAGACAGTAGTTATGCACTTGAAGATAAGACTTCCTCCTTGCTAGAGTTTTATCAATGGCCAATAATTTACCAGAAAGGGATAAGCCCTCATGATCCCCTCCCACGCCCCTGATTGGCTGTTCATAGGTCCAGTCTTGTGCAAGCTAGTGCAGCCAACCGCCAAGGCTATGCATGCGTGATTGCAGTGGTCAGAACATAGTATTTCACCTTGGTAGTCAGTCTCAGAAGGAAGAAGTGGCTAATAATAGAATAGACCGTGGTGGCTAGCTTTAGGAATATAATCTAGTGGTTTCTAACAAGGCAGCGGGAATGCAAGAAGGGCAAGGCCTGCCAGAGCCACATGCTCACCATGCTCAAACTGGCCAGAGTCCTTTCACAGGTGAGCAGCTAGGAAGAATGGCAAGACACTGTTACTGTTTTATAGACCTCTAGGGCCTCCCTGGTCAACAGCTCTTAAGAAAATAGCACAGAGCTCGCAACAGATGTTTTATTTAATAATTGATGACTTTTAGGAACACCGTTATCCAGCCAAGCAGGATCTCTACCTTCTAATTCTAATTTATTGTTTTAACATATTTTAATTGGTTTACAAAATAATAGATTGACATTTATAAGGGTTTAGTTAGAATTGCTCTGCACGGGGATATTGTTCCTTCCAGAACATTACACAACACAGACTATTGCTGTTGTTCTTGTTTGCTCCCAAGGGCTTGATGACAAGACCCTGCTGCTGAGGACATCACACACTTTGGTCAGAGGACAGGCAAAAATCACACTGATGAGGAAGCAAGGGAGCTTCCTCCCTGTTGTCTGGCTTTCATACTAGAAGTGGCTAGGCAAGCTTTAATTATGGGAGCTGCAATATCAACCACCCTGGTGAGATGTTATAGTGGCTTGAATGTTATGGGGGTAACCAAATGTTTCTGATTGGATTTAAGTCCCACTTCACAAGAGAAAACACATGTAAATGTGACCCAGAACCCAGAACTAGGAAGCTCATAGTCCCCAGGGGTGAACTTAATTACTATTATTTTGATAAAAGAACATAGTATCAAACTACCCTTTAAATATGTATCTCTGGGGGCTGGAGAGATGGCTCAGAGGTTAAGCGCATTGTCTGCTTTTCCAAAGGTCCTGAGTTCAATTCCCAGCAACCACATGGTGGCTCACAACCATCTGTGATGGGGTCTGGTGCCCTCTTCTGGCCTGCAGACATACACACAGACAGAATATTGTATACATAATAAATAAATAAATATTTAAAAAAAATAAATATGTATCTCTGTTCATAAATTAGTACATCTGATTGGCCCCTACTTCCTCTCCCTATCCCTTCAGCCCTTTTGGTGGGGTGACGGTACAGCACATATTCCTCAGCAGGACTGAGTCTCTTCCCTGTAAGCAGCCCAGACTGGATGTTTACCTTTCCTGTCACAGTTCTCTCATCTATCAGGACACGGGCACTTCTGTTCCAGTCCATGTTCTTGAGATACTCAAATTAGTCAGTTTGTGCTACAAATCTCCAAGGAAGTCTGAGTCCTTTCCCAAATGCATTTAACTGGAGAATGCTGTTCTCACAGCCCACCTTGATGGACCAAAGTCCTAGAGAATACTCTTTGAGAATAATGGTCTCTTTTAATTTACAGAACTACAAATTGAACCCAGCGCCAGGCTAGGAAAGAGTGGTACCGCTGAGCTACACCTCCAGTCTTTGGTTTCTTGAGACCAGGTCTTACTATGTAGTCTAGTCTCCTGCTTCAGCCTTCTCGGCTTGCATTACAGGTATGTACACCAGGCCCAGCCAGGCAGCATGGCTTGGTGTTGCCATAGCATTCCTGAGAGGGAAGAAGCCAAGAATGGAATAGATGATCGGGATGGACAGGTGGAAAGATATTGGTGGCTAAATACCAGGCTCTCTAGAAATATTCAGACTCGGGACTCTCAAAGTTTTGGTCTCCTGAGATGTGGCTGGCGTGGGCAGTTAACCGGTTTATTTGCTGTTACGGTTTCTGCTTTGAATTATAGTCCTCATACTTCAATTGTGGTGTGGTAATAATACGAATTCCTGGTGAATTCACGCTCCACACACAACCTGAGCTGCTGTGGCAGAATGAACCCTCCCGCTCTGAGTTTGCTGTGAGGAAGTGGGAGCAGCCTCCTAACTCTCAGAGACTTACGGAAAAAGATGTTTTAGAATGGACCGATTACATCAGGAGCTCCGAAATATGAGATGAATGGAAGATGGCAGGGGACCTTTTCTCAACCGCTTGGTTAGAGGAGGATTGATTCCAAGCCTGGGAAGTATTCAAGCGACACAGTAATGCCTGCAATATTTCAAAATAGGATGAAGTTCGTAGTGGGGAAATTTGAAATGTGCTCTGCTGTCAAATCATGGGCAATTATTGAAGTTGGTTAAGGATGCGAGCGGGGAAATCAGCCGTGAAACACTGGGTCAAACCCACCTCTGGATTCTAGTCACCAACAGCATATGACACCCTCTGAATTTCGACATAGGCTGGGAGTCTTTGCTTCTAGAAGGACATGAAAGGTGTCCCTTCCCTAGGAAACCTCTGTGATAGTCCATAACCGGTTCAGAGAATTCTGTCTAGACACACCATACACATGCTTGGGCCTCCCCTGGGCCTCTGCATCACGTCGTTTCATAAGTGATAAACTATGATGTTTCTAAGGAGAATATGCTCCCACTTCTCCAGTCCTCACTAGTGTTGAGCATCTGGGCTGGGCCAACCTCCACCCCTCCAAGGGAAGGCATCGTCTACAGACCAGCCCTTCAAACTCGGAATCTAGAGAAAAATGGAGGCAAGAGAAATCAAAGAAGCCAGAGGGCAGGGCTTAGAATTATTCGGGGCAGAAGGAGGAGTCAGAGATGCTTCAGGAACTAAGGAAAATGGATGGCGAAGGAAAGAGGAATGTGTTGAAGTGGCTCAGGTCTATGTCCGTGCTCCTTGGGTTTGGGAAAATATATATCAAGCGCAGGCATGATGACCTTGAAATGACTTTCCATGCTGGACTGGATCCTCTTGGCCTCAGCTCACCTTAGGACTGATTTGGAGGATTAGAATTTAAGCTACACAGGTATATCCCGACTCTCGGTCTGTAAGCAGCTCGCCCCACGCACACACACTGTGGCTAACAGCCAGGACAAATGGGCATGGGACTTCCACAACAACCTACTTCAGGCTGGCTTTCCTTACTCTTCACTGGCATCTCAGCTCCTGTCTTTTCTGACTCCTGACTTCTCAGTGGTCCTTCCCTACTCTCTGCAGCAAGGGCGTCTCCAGAAGCTGAAAAGTGTTAACAGAAATCCCAGAAGGCCAGAGACACTCATAGATAAGTTAAAAATGAGAGGAAAGAGAGACACTGTCTTCTGGTCAACAGTCAGCCCACTGATGATCAGCAGTCCACAGCTGTGGGACTTCATGACCTCACCGCAGGAAACAGCTTCTCCTCTCTGTGCTTTCAAGAGCAATCCCCTCCTAGCTCAGCTGAGTTCTCCCAAATGGGCTAGGTCCCTGGGCATTGCCTGGGCAGCCCTTTCTTGCCTCTCCATTATTTTTAGAAACTGAAGCCATAGAACCCAGAACTCTGGGATGAAATTTCATCTGGGATGAAATTTCAACTACTTTTAGTTGGTTTGCTCCTCTTCTTTTCATATATATTTTAGTACCTCTTACAGGACAGCATCGCTGCTGGGCTTGGAAATAGAGTGGCAGGGTCTGTTCTGGAAAGGCCCCAGTGCAGCGGGGACAGGGAATGGTGAGAAAACGCTACTAGAACAGGGACTCAGGTGCCCCCAGAAGCAGAGATGAAGGGAGGAGGAGGTGGGAGGAGCAGAGGCAGAAAGGCTTCCAGGAAGGGTGCTGGCTAAGTGACTTTATGCATATGTTGTAGCATGAATTCTAATTGGCCTTACTAATAAAAACTTGGAGTCAGCTATCAGGGGATAAACGCTGAAGGATCAGAGAAACAGAACAGTCAGCCACTAGAGTTCTTACCTCTACCAAAGCTCAGACCAAAGGGGTAATCCTGCCTCTACAAATCCTCAGTCTGTATTCTAGACTGAATCCTCCGACTGCATCTGAATGCCTGTCTCCTCCCGCCTTATCACTCTCTCTCTACCCAGCTGTATCACTCCTGTCTCCACCTCCCTAGTGCTGGGATTGAAGGCGTGGGATCCCAAGTGCTGGGATCACCTTTCTGTGAGCTCTGTTTCTCTTTTAGACAGATTCGATCTCACATAGCCCAGGGTGGCCTTGAACTCACAGAGGTTCCTCTATCTTTGTCTCCCAAGTGCTGGTATTAAAGGTGTGTGCCACCACAGCTTGGCCTTTATGACTAACTAGTGGATTAGCTCTGTACTCTGATCTTCAGGCAGGTTTTATTGATTAGATCACAAGCAAAATATCACTATCGTCTGTAGGAGGTATTAGCACAGGGAAGACACACAGAGTCAATAAATGTCCTGATCCTCTGTAATCCTAAAGTCTCGAATGTTTCCCAAGCCTTCTTTGCTTAGTAAATTGCCTTCAACGCCCAACTCGAAGGATGCTGTTCCTCTGGGGTCTTCCTGAGCCCTGCCCGCCCTCCAGTGTCTGGCACGAGGCTCTCTGGCTCCTCTGAAAGGACTTCTCCCTCAGCACCTTTGCTTTGTTTCTGTAAACATCCTCCCAGGTGATGGGTGGCCATGGATCTAGTTTACCACGGCGGGCTGGTGAACCACAAAGCCCAGCAATGAGTTGCTTCCCCATAAACACCTACTGGGTTTAAATAATCAAATCTTGAGAGAGCTTAACCGGTGTCATGGTTGCTTTTCAGGTGTCAGCTTGGTTAGTGGCTGGCACTTGCTAGGTCTAACTTGTCTAACTAGAGTATGTCAGGCCATGCTACTGAGACCCAGTCTCAACCCAGTGGAGGTTATTCTGGGGGAGCTGGAAATTCACTTGTCAGTAATATGTTTCTTACTCACTCCTCCTGTCAGTCAGCAGTAGGAGGAAGAAGGAGAAGAGAGAATTCTTCATGTGCCTACTCATGAACTCAGGAGATTGGGACACCACCATTTAAGATGTCATCTGTGGCCAGAGCGTAAAAGTCCTCTGGAAGGGTTCCGAATGGTTCTTCCTCATAACCACCCGTGCTGATATGTCATTCACTTAAGCCTTACAAAAACTGCAAGAGAGTTGTAAAAACCCCTCTCCTGCCAGCCAGGGGCTGGAGTGGTGACAGAGAAGTAGTTGGAGTGTCTGGTGACCTGGGGACTCTGCCACAGGTAGGAATGTCAGTCCCTTCCCTTTTCTGTGAAGTGGTGGGGAAGGAGCCACCAAACTATGCTGTCTGGCTTGGGATCAAGTCCTCTGGCTGGAACGAACTCAGTTTCTTGTGAGGCCTGGAGTCTGGGAAGCACTTGTGATCCATTTCTTTCTCCATGGAAATGCTTCAAGGCCAGCCTGACTGGTCCTGGCTTTCTTCTCCGGTACAGTACCGTCTCCATAGCAAGCCAGGCGCTGCGGTGCCTGGGCAGCGCTTCCACACCCACGTGTGTCTCCGGAGGACATCTGACCCCAGGGACCCTGCTCAGAGGCGAGCAGAGAGGCACGATTATGCAGCATCGCGTTGGCTTTCCGTTCACATTTTCTTTTGTTCTCAGCCTTATTCTCTCTGGTGCCAATTCTTTGAATTACTGCCACGTTGTGTGTTTCCGTTTAATCAGCTAGCTCATCTCTGAGATTGCTGTCACCCTGGGCTTCCAATGAAGAGCTTTGGGTAATCATTTCTCAGTGTCTTCCCACCTCTCCTAACACCTCCTCCCACCCACCTATTATCCTATGCATCTCCTTTCTGCCCTTCGCTTTGACTCATTGTTGAAAGTCAATTTAGCTTGCTTTCTGCTTGGGCCTGTTAATGCGGTACATTTCGATGCTACTGCCTTCGTTAATTCTATGTGTGCTGCAGACTGACTCAGGAGATGCCTGTCCACCCACGTGTGTTCACTGTTCAGAAGGGAGAGAGCAGTGCCTGCCTCAGACGCCAGCTTTGTGCAGCTTCTGCTGAGTTCCTTCCTCGTCATCTCCAGGGCACGGAGTTTCGTTTCTCTGGCTGACCTCTTCCCACCAGCTCACCCAGGCTACAGTCTCTATGGTTCTGCTTGCTGGCAATGGGGGGAGGTTCACACTCCAG
Source organism: Microtus ochrogaster (assembly GCF_000317375.1). Taxonomy (NCBI): domain Eukaryota; kingdom Metazoa; phylum Chordata; class Mammalia; order Rodentia; family Cricetidae; genus Microtus; species Microtus ochrogaster. Next base: position 2,672,677 of record NW_004949113.1, read on the forward strand.
CTCCCTGTCCGTCTGACTGAAGGAACCTTCCACTCAAATACCTTGTAAAGTCTCCCAGTCTGTAAAGGGCAGGGGAAGACAAGAGTCCTCAGGTTTCCTCTCTAAAAGCCTTATTGTTCCCTGGAGATTTGCTGATCTCTTGACCGTGCTCTTGCCTCCCTCCTTGGCTTTCTATTCCTTAAAATGTCAGGGAAACATAAAACTCCTTCTGACATTTCCGTTTGAGCTGTGTGTTGTTTAGTTTCTGTCCCTATAACCAAAATACCTGATGAAATTGCTCAGGATGGGAAGGGATTATTGCGGCTCGCAGTTTCAGAAGAGCTGGTCCATCATGGTGGGGAGGTGCTGGCAGAGCAGAACAGCTCACAACATGGTAGGCCAGGAAGCAGAGAGAAGGAAATGGCAAACTAGCTTTCTTTTTCCTTTCCCTTATTCCGTACAAGCTTACAGCCCAGAGGATGATGCTGCCCACATTCAGAGTGGGCCTTCCCTCCTGAGTTAATCCCCTCTAGAAATACCCTTAGACACACACACAGAGGTTCTTCTACGTGGTTATGGATACAGGCAAGCTAACAATGAAAATTAATCATTACAAGCTGGCACTCACCTAATTCTTCAGAGGTGAGTGTAGCTATCATGGATCCTTGGTATCTTTGAATTCAGGAGAAAGTCATTTTCAGGCAGGGAGTTGGGAATGAGTGGAGATGAAATTGAGAAGGAAGGAGGGAGAGAGAGGGAGAGAGAGAGAGAGAGAGAGAGAGAGAGAGAGAGAGAGAGAGAGATTCATAGAAACATAGCAGAACATGAGGAATGAGAAGATCAAACTGCTCAACTTTCTTCCATCCAAATGTCACTCTTCTTCTGTTAGGAGCTGTCTGTCGACTAGTTAATGATCAAAGAGGGAGCCAAATACTTTAAACATTCTTCACTTCCGCGCTTTTATTGCTTCTCAAGTGAATGCTGACTAGGAGAAGTTTGGCTAAGGGCAGCTTATTTCAACTTTTTACAATTCACATTTTAAACACTAGCTGGAGGGAGATAATCCCAATTCAAGAGATTGTTGAGGTATAGGAAGAAGCTAAAGAAGTGAAAGCACTGAAAATACTTCACAGTATTTTAAAAATGTGAGCTCCTTAGGCAAGTTACTGAGCTTGCCTGTGCCTCCATGTTTGTCTGTCCAGGCCTATCATAAAATAAACAAGTTATGAAAACTATAAATTTATTGTCCATAGGTCCAGAGGCTGAACATCTAAGATCAAGACAAATCAGGCCTAGTGTCTGGTGAGGATGCTTCCTCATAGAATGCCCTCACATGGCAGAAGGGCAAACAAGCTTCTTTACAAGGGTAATTGTATGAGTTACTTTTGTATTGTAGTGTCAAAACTATCTGACATACAGAGCAGAAAGGCAGATTTATTTCAGCTCACTATTTCAGTGGCTTCAGTCTATCATGGTGAGCTCTATTGTGTATGGACCACGTGAGCATCATGATGTGAAGTGTTCAGAGGAGCAGTCCATCCAGGAAGCAGAGAGAATGGGACCAGAACTGGGTACAATCTTTAGGGCTGCCCCTCCCCCAACACTCTTCCCCACTGGCCTATTTCATCCAGCTATGCCATACCTCCAGAATTTCCTACCATCACCCAAAATAGTGCCACCTACTGGGGAACACATTTTCGTTGTGTAAGCCTGTGGGGAACATTTCATACTCAGACCATAATGGGACTTATCCCATAAGAGAGAGAAGACATGAATCTTGAACCCAACCAGATAGCTGCATACGTAACATCCTCACTAATCAGTAAAGCCCACACACTTCCTGCACTGCTCTGGAATCAGTGAGGGGGTCTTGTAAAACAGTGTCTGACAATGGCAAGACTCTAAGGACACTCTGACAGCCCCAGAGTGCCTCCAGGACTGATTTATGTAAGAGGATGAGCAGGGATAATCAGGGGAAGCCTGAACCTGAACCAGCACTTAGCTCCCACCCTGGCCCCATGGGCTAGCCTGGGCATCCAGAGAGGATCCTTTGTCCCATTCAGGGTACAAAATATCATGCTCTGCACAGTAAGGGGATGTGGTTTGGGGGCATGGTGCCAGCAAGCTCTGAGGGTCACCATGAGTTAGCATCCTGGGGCAGACCAACAGCAGCATTGACCGTCTGGATCTCAAGTGTCTTCAGTGGGGCCAGTGTGTAAAAGGATTAGTTCTCAGAGTGTAAGTTTGAGAGTGGTATAACCTTCAGAGTTAGAGCCCAAAGGAGGGCTTTAGGTCATTGAGGGTGTGCCCTTGAGGAGCCTGTGGATCTGTGATTCCTCTCTATTTGTCTTTTGTTTGTTTCCAAACCATTACATGAACAGTTTTGCTCTGTCTGACATCCTCAGTCATGACGTGCTATTGCTGTGCCAGCAGCCCAAAGCAGAGGAGCCAACCAATCACAGGCTGGATGCTTCAAGGTTAAAAGCCAAAGTAAACATTTTCTTTTCATTAATTGATTGCCTTGGGCATTTTATTGTATTGATGGAAAGCTGGGTAGCACATCCACCAATAAGAAGGAGACTCTTTCGAGAGAGGAAGGAAGCCCACGGCACATAGCAGCTCATTCTCTTTTTCTCCAGTGTGCTGTCTTCTGCATTGGCCTGTCTTTGAGACAGTGTCCCTGTGACATTAAAAATGGCATCTAAAATCTTAAAGCATCTAATTTATCCATTATTCAAAAGAGATAATTCATCTCCAGTTATGGTCAGCTAAGGTCTTTTTTTTTTTTTAAGATAGCACAATTTGGATCATATGACCATGATGCCACAGAGATGGAATATTCCAATTGGCCTGGTTCAGATCACGGGCCCACTCCGGGGAAAGTTGGTAGTGTCAGCAACATAGCTTCAAGCTGGAGGATGGAGAGTGTAGTCTCCAAGGTCCTAGAAACTTGGAAATGGTGGACATGAATTGGAGCTCAGATTTCTGTCTTTGACCCAGTGACAAGTCCGAGTTTCCAGAAATACACTTGTTTAAATGCACACAATTTATCAAGGAAGTTTTCCCAGGGAAAATATAAAAGGATCAGGGCACTGAAGAACAAGGATGAAGAACATGAAAAGTCTAGAAGGAGAACAGTTTCTGGGGCTAACTAGCCTGAACCCACAGAGCAGTCTGAAGTGAAAAGCACATTTCACAGTGATGCCCAAACTCGGGGGCCTAGCCAGTCTGCCAAGGTCCCTGCAGAAACAGAAGTGTTTAGGACAGCTGCCTCCTCTTGACTCTGGGCAATCTAGCTCCAGCAGGCCACTGGGAAAACTTACAAGGTCTCAACAGCAGGGAGCAGGGGTGCACTGAAGCGCACTACACTGGAGGACTGGGACCGAGGGCCTCTAGCGTGTTTGCTGGCATCATAGAGGCCTTCTGGTCCATGCCCTGCTTCCCAGGCAGGCTCCAGTGCACCAGTCCAGACTGATATGCTGCCTTTGCTTAGAATGAGGACACTTGGCTCGAAAATCCCTACATTGAAGAAAACAGAGGAATTTAATGAGGATTGCAGTGCTGTTATGACCACTTCAAAATAATCCATTTGGTTGCCAAGCCAAATGTGCTCTCTGCAGAGAGCGGCCTGTGGATCCTGCTATGCAGATGATCTTTGATTCAGTCATAGCAGAATCAGAGCAGCAGACAGTTTAGACAGCTGCATGCCCCACAAGCTCGGCAAAGTGCTTCTTGCCCCACAGGGGTCGCATGCACCATTAGGGGCTGGCAGGTGCAATTCAGATGTGTCCCTGCACATCCGGTCCTGAGATGTGTGACTGATCCTGCAGAAGCAGAACTTGCCTGGACCTTCGCTGGACCTGCCACAGGGGGATTGTCTGGATGTTTCCTTGGCTAGACTCTCTTTATTGCTAAAGGGCTCTTATAAGCCACTGTGCTAATGATGCCCCAGCAAGCTGTCCTCCCACCACTGGCTGGATCTAAGTCATGATGGCTACCAACTGTGTTTGGGGAAGCAGACAGTGGAATGCCTGCCAGGTTTCCAAAAGTCCTCAACCTTTCTCGGGCAGTCACTGGCTGTCTTCCCCTACCAGGTTCCCTTCTAGAGAGCAGTCAGAGACCAAAGTATGTGGAAACAGGAAACTGGAAGCTAAGATCCCCTTTCTCCCTGCCAGTCTTTGGATGAGTTTGGGACTGTTGTGAACTTTCTGAGCCCATTTCCAGGTTTGAGAACCATCTCTTGAGTAAGAATCCAATTTCCTCTGCCTGGCATTTGGACAAGCTGAGACTGACATAGCATCTCTCCCAGAGAAAAAAAATCACTGGTACCTCCGTTAGGTTGTTTCCCATCGTGTATTGGTTTGGAGACTGACATACCATCTCTCCCAGAGAAAAAAATCACTGGTACCTCCGTTAGGTTGTTTCCCATCGTGTATTGGTTTGGAGACTGACATACCATCTCTCCCAGAGGAAAAAAATCACTGGTACCTCCGTTAGGTTGTTTCCCATCGTGTATTGGTGGGAAAGCTTTCTTCTTTGTTTTTGGTGGTGGTGGTATTTTTGTTTTTCCTTTCTGAGGCAAGATATCATTCTGTACCCTGGAATAGTCCAAATTTGTGGTTCCCCTTCCTCAGCTTCCTGAATGCTAGGATTGCATGCCTGCACTGCCATGCCTGGTGCTCATGAGCTGTTTAAAAAACTTAATAATAGGCCTCCCTGGTGCTTTGCCCACAGTTAATAATCACAGTCTCTAAGTCCTTATTCAAATTGACACCATGAAAATGCTCGTACAAGAACGCTGCATGCAGTTTCTCTTTTAAAGAAATGCAAAGCCAATAGACCCATGGGGGGAAATTCGTTCATTTCCTTTTTTGTTTTTGTCTTTCAAGACAGGGTTTCTCTGTAGCTTTGGTGCCTGTCCTGAAACTAGCTCTTGTAGACCAGGCTGGCCTCAAACTCACAGAGATCTGCCTGCCTCTGCCTCCTGAGTCCTTTGATTAAAGGCGTGTGCCATCACGGTAGGGCTGAAATTTGTGTACTTCTGCTAGTCATCAAGGAAATATAAGTCAAATTTATGGCTTCACTGACTGCTTGTTAGAGTAGCCTGGGCAAAAGAGGAAATTCTAACACATGCTGAGTGAGCCTTAAAGACACTGTGCAAACTGAAACACGCCAGGTAAAACAAACATTGTATGATTCTCCTTACGTCAGCAACTAGACTTCAAGTTCATAGGGACAAGAATTACAAAACGCTCATGTGGGTTCTCTGTCTATTGCTATTACTAAATGCCAAAAAATAGAAAGAATAAATGTATATTCGGTGTAATCAGTTAATAATTGGGTCAGGAAGTCCAGGGCCAAGAGGCCATACCTATTAGAGGTTTCTTTGATGATGTGACCTTACAGTAATCTGTTGGATGATCAAAGAGCAGAGCTGTCCTGGCCAGATGACCTCTGAAACCCATCCCCTCCACCACACACACACATGAAAGCATGGGATTAAGTTTCAACATAAAATCTGGTGCCAGCCTACAAAGTACAGCCTGAGGGGACATTTAGCAGGGGATAGGGTTTCGGTGTGGGAAGATTGAAAAGCCCTCGAGACGTCTGCACGATGAAGTGAACTTGCTGACAAGGAAGATGTACGAACTGTTTTAAAAACAGCTACCATGGCTCACCTGAGCTTAGGTTTATGCCAAATGCCTCTAGCCAGACAAAGGAGACCAAACGTTCTAGATGCACATGGAGCGGAGGGTCAGGACCAGTCCAGCCGCTTCTCATGCTCAAACAGCAGAAGCTAACTTGGCTTGGCCCTTTCATGCTGCTTCCTCCACAGCTCTTTATCAGGCGCCACGAGCATACACACAGTGACATCATGCGGGGCCGCTCGGTGGAGATCGACATTCATTTGAAGATCTTAGTGCTCCATTTAGCCTCACCCAGAGGTGACCTTCTGCACAGCGCCAAAAGAAAAGTGGTTTCTTTGTTCATCCATCTGACCCCAACTGACCTCTTGCATTTTTCAATTCTTTTTAAATCGTGTTGCACCAGCCAGTGTGATTCCAACTCTTAGCAAACAACAGCTCATGGTTTTCCCAATGATCCTGGGCCAGCTTCAGAATCGTTTACTTGATCAGAAGCAGAAAATCTGAGCTGTCTCTCTGGCTGGGAGCAACAGGGAGGGCAGAGCAGGGACAGTGGGAAAGGCGGTGGGGAGGGCAGAGCAGGGAATGGTGGATGAAGATCAGGGGCAAGCTGATGACCCTTTAGACCACATCTAAGTTGGAGGAAGCCGGACTTGCATGCAGAGTAACGGCTGTCGTTTCCTCTGGTCACCATTAGCAGAGCCCCAGGAAGGACAGGCTGAGCTCTAATTTGGGAGTGTCATATATCAATCTGTTGATTTCATTGGTTAAGTAATAAACAAACTGCTTGGCCTCATAGCTTAGAACATAGGTGGGTGGAGTAAACAGAACAGAATGCTGGGAGGAAGAGGAAGTGAGCTGAAAGACACCATGCTCCCCTCTCTTGGGCAGACTGACAGCTCTGCTCTCTGGAGCAGAGATGCCATGCTGCCCGCTCCCAGGCAGACACATGTGATGAAGCTCCGACCCAGGATGGAGGTAGGCTAGAATCTCCCTGGTAAGCCACCTCGTGGGCTACAAAGATTATTAGAAATGGGCTAGTCCAGGTGCAAGAGTAAGCCTAGAAGAGGCTAGATAGAAATGGGCCAAGCAGTGTTTAAAAGAATACAGTGTCTGTGTAATTATTTCGGGGTTTAAGCTAGCCAGGTGGCCGGGGTGCAGGGGATGCAGCCCCGCCGCTTATATTACTACAGAGCCCTCCGCATTGTTTGTGATACTGGAAGCTGCAACCTAAGATGGCTTGAGCAATGGAGGGTGTCTTCTCTCAACAAGGCTGGAGGCAAGGGGACTGTAATCTGCATGTCAATGTCATAAGCAAGGGCCTGCCCCATTGCTCCATGTTCCCGAGATAGCTACCAGAGCTTAGAACCCCATGCAGACTGGGTGATGGAGGGCAAACCTTCCAGGACCCTCCACAACAACTGGGACATTTTCCTCTCACATGCCCACACCAGGAGTCCGTGAACTGGCTTTGTAAAAAGCCATAACAGCAAATGTTTCTGCCTTGAGGTCATACATTTGGTCCAACCACCATACTCTGCCATTAGAATGTGGTAGCTGTTGCAGAGAGTCTATCTACAAACATGTTTGGGTGCTTTCCAGTTAATCTTCATGTCTATAAAATGTGACTGGATAGAGCTGGCCTGTGACTGTCACTCTGCATCCCTGTTATATTCCAACTATTCTCAAACACAGGATACCATTGAATACAAATCATGTCGTGAGCGATTTGTTACTAATTTATGATGACAATGTAAGTGCATCCCTCCATTCCCTGTTGGCATCGGTTGAGGCTATTCAAGAGGTTCTAATTCACAACACGGGGCAAAAGAGCACCCAGTGGGCAGATGAATCATAGCATTGCAAAGCTGAAAGATCAAGATAAATGGGAATAAAATCTCACAGAACTTCTTATTTCATAGTGAGCCTCCAAACAGATGCCAGGGCAAGGTGAAGAACTTGGCTCAACTTTGTTCAACTTTACATATTTAACTTTTGAGAAACTAATAGATGGAGGGGGAGGTGATGAGGAGTCCTCTGGATGTCTAAACTCTGTCAACACTCTAGAAATTGTCCTCAATTCTCCTAAATTGAAAGTCAAGACTGAAAAGACATCGCCACCCATCTAAAGCCCCAATTCTTCAGACTAGGGAATGGAAGCCCAGAAGGATGGTCACACGGTAGCAGGACAAAGATCCAAACCTAGGCTGAGGTAGGTTGTGATACTGTTTGGAACCTTTGCTCCCACTCCAAAGAAGACATCTGGCTGTTCAACCTCCTCCAAGGACAAGCTGGGCTTCTGTGCCCTTTCCTGCAGAGGGAGCATTGTTGAGCATAGGAGTGGCCACGTGACTTGTGTTGCCTGTGAAATGTAGGCTAAAGTGACACGCATTGTCCCTGATTACCACGCCCACCTGTCCTCTGCCACAAGACTGACGCTATTCCAGGCAGTCCGCTCTGTCAGCCTGCCTCACAACAGCGAGGAGGATAAAGAACAACCATCACTGACCTTCGATCAACTTGTCACGGGAACGAGAGATCAGCCATTGGGATATGGGGTCACTTGTTACTGCAGCATAACTGAGTCTGACCAATACATGAGCTTTTCAACCCTGAACACTTATTTTGCCCCCTGAGGTCCCAGGTTGCCACCAATATTACATGGAATTTAGTAGTGCAGATACTTCAGTGTGGCTAAGGAATGTCCCCCATAGGCTTGTGGCTTGACCGTTTGGTTCTCTCAGATGGTGAAATGAGTCTGGAAAGTTCTAGGGACTTGGAAAGCAAGGAAAAATCCACAGAAAGTAGGCCACTAGGATGGGTCTTTGGGAATATCTTATTCCTGGTCCTTCACTTCCTTTCCTGCCTTCTACTTCCTAGCCTGCCATGAGGTAAACTAAAATGGGCCACTGTGCCTTCCGTACAATGATGGACCCTCCTACACTGCCACCTCAAATAAGTCTTTCTTCCTGTCAACTATTTCTGCCATGTACTTTAAAGTAGTGATAAGAAAAGCAATTACTAAAACAACCTGCTTGCTGTTCATGTTCCAATAGTGGGGTCACCCACCATCTCAGTTCCTCAGTTTCCCCATCACTCGTACAACACTAGTACTGCCTATGCCATTATAACAAAATGCCATAGACCAGGTAATCTGTAAACAGTAGAAATTGAATGTTCATAGTTCTGGAACTGGAAACCGTACCAGATGGGCCTGTCTACTTCATGAAAATGTGTCCTCCATGGTTAAGGCAGTGAACAAACTCTGTCAACCCTTTCTCATAGAGACCCAAAACCCACTCATGAGGTCTCTGCCCTCATAACCTAATCTCTCTACAAGCCAAGGCTCTTATTATTATTATACTTCTGATCAGGTTTCAACATATAAGGGACATAAACTTCAAATCATGGTAGGTAGATATTCCTTGAAGGCGTGGTAATAATTCAACGAGCCACACCCACTTTGAAGACCACGGGCCATTCAACATAGTCTGTGTGGCCCTGGATGACAATTCCAGTGACGCCAAGTGGTGGAGGTCAAGGGATTTCACTGAAACTATCCCATGTTCTATATGCCAACAACCACATTCCCAGAAGTTGCTCTCCCCCATGTGACACTGACAAGTGTCACTGCCTCTATGCAGGCCCAGGAGGATGGGGAAGAGAGTTTAGGAGCAAAACCCAAGGCATCAGATTGGCTAGGGTTCAAATACTCTCCCCTTCCTTTCTGTGTGCCTGTAGCTAAACCCGTATCCTCAGGAAGCCTCATCTTGCATTCCTCGGGGTGAGGTAAGGATTAGGTGAAATGATTCATGAAAAACTGCTTATCATGGTGTCTGGCACACTGCAAAGGCTCAGCAAACATCAGGATCAATATCAGTATTCTCTCCTGCCAGCACAGCCGGAAGAGCATGGGCAGAAAGGAGCCGCGGAGGGTGAGTCATCTCTTTCAAAGTCTGAGAGAGCAGCCTGCCCTCGCCCTTGTGAAAGCCTTTCCTTGAAGCCACAGACTGTCAAGTCTGATTCCAAGTCAGTAGACAACCAGGCATCCTTCACCCACATCCCATAGCTGCCGTGGATTCCCAAGGCCACCAGGGATAGCCAAGTCAGGTTGTCATGTCAATGGAGTCATGGGGCATCTACCAAAGAGCTATGCAACCTGTCCAGAGCCCTGTGGCTAAGTCTGATGACAGAAGTGTCCCTTTACAGGAAGCCCACAATTGCCAGAAAGTTACCCATGAAACCCGAATTTTGACTTTTTCAGCCACACCCTTTTGAGGGTACCCCCATCTGCTGATGGAAGGATCCAGTGGAAATGCTTGACCAAGGGCTTTAGCACACTTGACAAGGACATCTTCCTGGGGCCAACCGCTCTGGTTCATCCTCTAGTCTAGCCTGGAGCCTGTTCAGACATGGGATGCAGGCTGCCTGGTTGGAGATAAACCTTACCAGCTCAGCCTTTGCCATGCTGGCTGTTGGATAGGTTATTAATTACTTTTCTTATTGTAACCAAAATACCCAACAAGAAGTACCTTAAGGAGGGATGTGGCGCATTATGGTGGAGAACATATAGAAGAAGCAGAGTTAGAAAAGCCAGGAAACAGAGAAATAGAGCTGAAATAGAGCTCATTTCATTTCTCCATTGTGTCCAGTCCAGGGTTCTACCCCAATGGGTTGGTGCCACCTACATTAGGGTCTTCCCATCTTGATGATCTTGATCTAGAAACTCCCTCACTGCCCTGTCCAGAGGTTTGCCTCCTGGATGGTTCCAGATCCTGCCATATTAGCCATCATAAACCTATCCTGCCAACTTGATACTACTCTGGTCCCCTGATCCCTACAGGCTCACAACTATTTCATTATGCGGGACACATTCATTTCATCTTCAGAGGTCCCCATAATTTTTGACAATTACAATACAAAGTTCAACTCTTCAGAGACTCAAGGCCGAGCTCCTCCTATAAAAGAAAAAAGCAAGTTACATAGCTTCAGTAAATACACAGTGGGTGCACTGGTTAATTTTTATGGTCAACTGGACACAAGTTGGGACCACCTGGAAGGGGGAAGCTGGGTTATGGAATTGCCTTGGTCAGACTGGCTAGAGACCACACCTGTGATGAACTGTCTCACCTGGTGATGACATAGAAGGGCCCAGCCCACTGTGGGACATCTTCCCTATGCACATGGCCTAGGCAATCTACAAAAGCTACAGAGAACAAGTCAACAAGCAGTGCTCCTCCCTGCTTACTGGAGATAAGCCAAGACCCCTGACTTCCATCAATGATGAAAAACCCACACCATGTGAACAACACTGCCAACTTCTGCTACCAGTTCAAGACGCAGTCTGGCTCCTTTGGTAAACAGTTGCAGAGGCCTCTGTGTGCTGATCCCAGAGAGACACGTCCCTGGACAGTTGTTTGGGGGCAGGGAGCCCCTTTAAGATCATTTTCAATTCAGGCTTCTCAGTCCAGCCTGCATGCTATCCTTTCTTGAAATTCCTTCCACTAAACAAATCCATCCATTGCTTTCTGATCCAGCCTCACGTGAGTTCTCAGGGCACAAGAAGAACACAGTGACATGATCTGCCAAACACACGTGAAGAGCCTCTAGCCCGGCTCTCGTCTGCGCGTTCACAAGCAGGGCCTCTACTGTCCTCATTTCTGCTGGCGTTCTGCTCTTCCAGACTCCCACTAGGATGCCCCTTTAACTCTGCTTACGGTACTCTAGGGTTTCTCTGACCCAGATTCCAGACTCTTCCACATTCCTCCTACACACTAGCTCCAAAAACCTACAAACGACACGGTGGTCAGGCCTGTTAGAACAACAGTACTACTCCTCGGTTCTAGCTGTCTGTGTGAATCACTTTTGTTACTGCTGTGAAAAAAAAAAAATACCTGGCAAAGCAACTTGAAGAACCAAGGACTTATTCTGACCTATAGTTTAAGGGAGTGCATGATGTGGGAGTCCCCTCTGTGTGCTGTGATTATTATTAATGAATAAAGAAACTGCCTTGGCCTGCTGATAGGGCAGAACTTAGGTAGGTGGAGAAGACTGGACTGAATGCTGAGAGAAAGAGGGCGGAGTCAGAGAGACGCCATGGATCCACAGACGGAGGTAAACCTGCTAAGACTTTGCTGGTAGGCCACGACCTCGTGGTGATACACAGATTAATAAAAATGGGTTAAATTAAGATGTGAGAGTTCGCCAATAAAAAGCTAGAGCTAATGGGCCAAGCAGTGATTTAATTAATACAGTTTCTGTGTGGTTATGTTGGTTCTGGGCGGCCCTCCCTGCAACAAGTACGGTTCATCATGGCAGAGGCAAAAGCTGGTGCCCAGCCACCGCTCCCCCTTTTCACTCAGTCCAGCCCTCAGCCCATGAAAGCTGCCATCCACATTTAGAGTAGACCTCACCCAGCTGACCTAATCTAGAAACTCCCTCCCAGACATCCCCCAAGGTCTAGCTCCTGGTAATTCTAGGTCCTGTCAAGGTTGACAGTCAAGAACCGTCATAGCTTGTCTGACAGAAATTCCCAGATTAATCTTCTATCGTGCTGGTGACATAGGCAGACATAATGGGCCTGCCATCAGCATTTCCTGAATGTTCTTAAGTGCCTTTCTCCGAGTTTGTGAGGAACAGGTAGGGTGTGACCATGACTCGGGAGGAGCTTTGTGGGCCACACTGCTGTATGTTGTACCTAGGCCTGGAAAGAAAGTGCAGGGGACCTCATTCAAACGTCACAACCTTTCACCCTCACTGGAAAGAGAAAGCGGGCCTTCCATCCCAAAGAATGGATATAAGCCAAGACCCCTAATTCAGAATGGTATTTGTCACTGGGGCTACTGGGCATGTCTTTTCTATGATCCTCACAGAAAACCTTGAGGTTGGTAAACAACTGTATAGATTCATTGCCAAGCCAGAGATGGCAGCGAGGGTCTAAGAGAAGGAATAGTCAAATAGAGACATCTTCAGGCACATGATTGCAAGGCAACATTTCAGGGTCATTTAGTTTCTTATTGCATTTTAATGACCGATAAAGAAGATATAAAAATGTCATTTATTCAGAAACCCCAGTGTTTTGCTTTCTGGTTATTTTAACAGATCAACTGCAACATACAATATGATTTCTTTGAAAAATCTCATGCCAAACACTATCATCTGTCTTCTGTGCTGTGGACGCGCGCAGTTCCTGCATGTCACGTGGTCGGGACAAAAGTGAGATGAAGTTAAACAGAAAGAACAACTTTCTCTTTTCTTGTCTGGCAACAGAAATGAGGAATCCTGGGAACTCCAGCCTCGGGCATGTTCCCGTTGTTTGCCGTGACTGGTTTCTGCAGAAAGTTAGAATGTACCCATTCTCGGGCACTACGCAGTGTTGGTGGGAACACGTGAGGGACCTTTGGGGTTTTCAGAGGTGAGAGGCAGCTTCCCACCCACCAGTTTTGTCTGCACTCTTCACCATCCAGAACCAGCCCTGAGTCTGCCACAGGGGTGACCAAAAGGGCTGGGCAGAGCAAGGGACTCATCTCGGTCCCAGCTCACCCTGTGCGCCATGGTGGGAGGGACCGTGGCTAGGGCCGCAAGACTCCACCTTCAGGATTCTCCTCTCACCCATCCATTGCCTCCTCTCCAATCAACCGTGGGACCGTCACAGCCCGACTTCTGCGGCTAGTAACATCGCAAATGCAGAGTCAGGCTTCTCGGCAAGGACTTCGGGCTTGTCAAACTCAATCACCTGAAAAGCAGAGAAGAACTGAAATTTTCAGAAAAAAGAAAAGCGACACACCATACAGCCCTAACCGGGGAAGCCTTTGAGGGGGTAACTCCAGCCAGAACGTCCTGCACCTTCCCATTTTCCATGACCAGGACAAGGTCACAGTTGAGAACCGTGTTTAGGCGATGGGCAATGGTCAACACCGTGCAGCTTTTGAAGGCCTCTTTTATAGTGCTCTGAACAAGGGTGTCCGTCTTGGAGTCCATGGAGGCGGTAGCTTCGTCAAGGAGAATGATCTGTTAAGGAAGAAGCGCCGTAAAAAGCCAAAGCTGTGCAAAGAGGAAAAGGCATAGCCTCCATTCTGTCCTAAAAGGCAAACACAATAAACTAAGCGCCCATCTTGAAAACCTGCAGAAAAGGCCAGAAATAAAGTCCAACCGCACCCGTCATCTTCCTCAGGGGAATGCGCCAGCAGAACAAGACTGTATTTTCTCCTCTCTTCAGGTAGTTTACTCAAACATTGCCAGGAGGAAGGAAGAGACACAGTGTGACACAGAATGAGCCAGCGTGGGCCTGACCGCAACACCTGTATTCCTTTGCTAGAGCTGCTGGGATAAATTACCTCTAACCTGGAGACTTGCAGCAACCCAAATGTGCATCTTACATTTCCAGAACCTGGTAATCTGAAATCAAGACTGGGAGCTGCCTTCCTTCCGCCTTTTCCAGCATCTGCAGGCCGCCTGCGTTCCTCAGCCCCCCCCCCCTTTCCTGACATCACATCTGCCCTCTTTGATGCTCCTGCTTGCGTCTTATAGAGACACATGGGAACAGGACACACTAGACGCACCCAGATAGCCCTCCTGTTTCAAGATCTTTACTGTCCTAACCTAATAGCAAGGTCCCCTTTGCCACATGGGGGAGCATACGAGTTTGGGGTACATGACAAGGACACCACTCTGGAGTTGAGAGGAGCATCCTTCTGACTGCCAAAGCTGTATGGAGTTTACAATTTGAAGGCTTAACCTCAACCCCTAACTATTCCTGACCTTGCCAAGTGACCTAATCCCCTCCCATATGAAGAGTTCACGTCTTATTATTCACACAAAGCACGAAAACTCGTAGCTACCTCACAGTGAAAGGTGCCACCAAGGGCATTAAACGGTCCCCTTTCCTTCTGTGAACACCTCCTGGGCACATATGAAGTGGATTCACACTGATGAATACCCGACTAGCAGGATTTCTTTGTTTTTCTTTAATTGTTATGTGTACATGTCTGTGTGCGGGTACATATACTTGTACATGCAAGTGCAGACAGAGTCCAGAAGAGGATGTAAGACCTCCTGGAGCTGGAGTTACAGGTTGCTATGAGCCACATGATCTGAGTACTGGGAATTGAACCCAGATCCTTTGGAAGAGCAGCAAACATTTTTTAACTACTGAGCACCTCTCCAGTCCCCAGAAAATAGGATTTATTAAAAAATAATAATGACAATGATAACTGTCATTCTCTTTCTCAGAATCAGGAAGGCTGTAAGCCATTTTGAAAAGTAAATGCAAATTTTCCGAATCTTTTAAGTGAGCACTCTGAAGGCTTGGGTGTCCAGGTACTATGCCTGAGGACTCGGGATTATTCAGGGACAAAGGGAAAAGTTGAGATCATACTTTCCAAACTCAAGCTTCCTAGGAGAATGCAGAGACCACGTAAGCGAGACCTCCCATCGTGAAGCCCGGATAAGGAAGGTGGCGCTCTTGAAAACGGCTGTTATTTTTCAATTTTTTTTACCCCTCACAACTTTGTCTTAAGAGACAGTGATCGGCTTTTAAATTGCTGCCTTGCTCTGTCTTTGCCGGAAGACAGGCTTGCGTCTCTGCCTCCCGGGTGGAGCGGCACCACGGGGAAGATCCAGAATTTGACCAATCCATTTCCCATGCTGTTTCCTTACTTTTGAATTACGGAGAAGTGCTCGGGCCATACAAAGCAGCTGGCGTTCCCCTACTGAGAAGTTTTCCCCATTTTCTGTGACTTCTGCCTCTAATTTCTCCGGGAGTTTCATTATCTATAAAACACGGAAAATGACACATTTATGCTGATGATCTATAAAATTGTCCTGCACCGTCTTATTGATTGCCCCCTCCTCTTGCATTTGTCCGCCTGCTTTATCTTACAATGGGAAAGAAAGTGCAAAGCAGCAACCATTTCAACCCTGCAAACAGGCGCTAGGGAGGGCCAGGGCGAGGGAGACGTTAATAATGTAAAGTCGGTGTGGTTCACCAGAAAGGACAAACCAGGCATGCGCTTCCAGAGAACGTCTAAGCAAATGGAAGTGGGCTTCGGGGTCGCAATTTTCATGGATAAAACAGATGGGATGGGAGAGTTTTCCAGAAGGCAGAGACAAAGTCTGCCTGCCCATTGCAACAAACTAAAGTGGCTTTGGGAGGTGCTTGCCTCGGCGCCCTCACCTCAGCTTGGGCTCCTAACAGGACAAGGTCTTATGTCATGGACATCTCAAACCAACCACCCTTGCAATCGCACAACAAGCTACACCCGTTCCTCACTCTGTTCTGATGAAGCTGGTGAGGCTACAGGCCAAGCAACATGGCCCTCCCTCACTCTGAACCCAGATGGACCCGGCATGGACACGTCACTTCTTTGAGCTTTAATTTTGTCATCTTGAAAATGAAGGATAACAGCACCAGCCTCCGAGGGCTGTGCAGGGGACCACAAGAGATGATATGATATGTAGCGCCGCTGCCCGGATCAGCCAGAGAGCTAACAAATACCACTGTGCTTGTTTTTGCTAACCAGGAACAACTAAGGATTGAACTGAAGTGGACTGACATGTGTCACTCCTGCAAATAAGGCTGACCAAGTGCTGGCCCGGGGACCAGGTATCTGGGGCAGTGGTGTTGGGAATGGACTCGTCGGGGCAGCCCCAGAAACCTACTGTGTCCCTCATGAATGTTCTCTCCAAAACATGCCAGAGCATCTCGTCGGTGTGACTGCCCAAGGGATCCAAGTTGAACCTGCGATGAAGCAAAGGAAAGCAAGCTGGATTCTCAAGGATGAGAGGATGGTGAGCACAGTGAAGACGAGAGGATGGGGAGACGTGATGTCACGAAGGCCCATGGGTGGCCTCTAGAAGCTTCTTCCCCATGGCATGTTGAGGGACAAGAATTGTGATGGGAGGAGCTTGCTCAGCCCAGGTCATAAGACCAAAGACCCACAACTCTCTGTGATGGAGCAGAGACCTTGGAGACAGGAAGGAGTGAGAGACCCCTCCAGTAGGAGATCAAACACAACCACCCCAGGGTCCACAGCATCACCACACCACAAAACATGCTGGACCTTATACAAGTTCTTGGCAATGAAGCGGGTACAAGAAACTTGGCCCAGTACCCCTTTCAGCCTCCAGGACAAGAGGCATGGCTGCAGATTCCAGGCCCCACCCAGGAATGCGAATCGAGTGTTTGGAGGTTCATATTGTATCTCTCATATGACCAGCTCTATAGCGTCTCCCTGTTTCATCCAGTGCCTGATGGGAGGACTTTTCCCTCTCTCTGGACCAGCTGAGATACTCGGGTCCTCCTGCGTTTTGACAGCAGGTCCTGAACCTGTGCAAATCTCAACCTTGGTCTTCTTGTACTCGATCAGTTTCTGTGCTATGGCAGGAATGAACGAATGCGCTTGCCCAAAGCCTGCTGCACGTGCAGACTCGGGAGTCAGTTAGTCCACTGTGCACTCGGGGGCACTTCTGAGACTGGTCATTGCTGACTGTGATGCAGTGCCAGAGCACAGGCATAAAATAGGGCTGTGTGGACCAACTGTGGCATCTGCTCAGTCAATGTGTAATAAAACCACCAATAATAGTATTGCTAATGTTATTAAAACTATTAATATCACTACTAATAATATGTTGATGTTAATGGTGTGATGATATAATATTATAATAATAGAGTTTCTGAAATACCAGCAAGACTCAGGACACTGTTCCTCAGCTCCTCCTAAAGCTTTAATCAAAACCCGACAGGGCTTCCGCGTGCCGGCGCAGGCCAGTTCCCTGAGCTAAGACTGCCAAGAACAGCCACGGCCCGGCAGTTTCTCAGCTGCTGGTTGGCCCAGTTTCACTGTCTCCAAACAGGAATGCACGATGATTGAAAACAGCTACCTTACTGTACCTACAAACAGGACAGGATCTTGGGGGATCATCGTCAGCTTGGTTCGGAGGTCCTCCAAACCCACGGTGCAGATATCCACCTCGTCGATGAAGATGGTCCCAGAGGCTGGCTCCACCAGACGAAACAGGGCCATGCCGAGTGATGATTTTCCTGGGGACAATGAGAGAGGAACAACGACTCCAACAGCAGTTTCCACTTCCATCATGGCCAAGCATTTAATTAAGGGAATTTTTAATGCAATGAAACTGGCTCCATGTGGATGCCTTTGCAGGCAGACAACCCTCACTCTGGGGGACCAGGCTGCCCTAACACCATTAACCTGCCAGTCCCCGCAGAGGCCGTTAGCGTATAACTCATCTTCTGGGCCTCATTTCTCCAGAATTATTCTCACTTAATTAATTCAAAATCTACTATGTATTTGCTTCCAACTCTCCACACCCGATCAACCTGAAACCCTAATTTACAGTAAAGAGATTTGAGGGGGAATAACGATGAATCCAGCACTCATGTTCGTCTCTCTGATGTGGCTTAAGCAGCTCAACCAGTACACATTCAAACCAACAACCCGGAAGAAATAAATGCAGAGTTTGTCCTCACCAGAACCTGTTCTTCCCACAATCCCAACCGTCTGCCCACTCTGAATGTTCAAGTTCAGCCCATCGAGAACGAGAGGGGTGTTGTCTCGGTATCTCATGCGGTAGTCCTTGAAGGTTATCTCCCCACGGCTTGGCCAGTCTTTGGGACACGTCCCCACTTTGAAGGGGTGAGTGTGTTCGGGAACACAGTTCTGAAAAGCAGAAAAGCCATTGACCAACTCAACAGCCACGGGTTTCTGCTGACTTAGCTCACTCATTCCGCAGCAGGCAACGCTGGTGCCTGTGGCGGTGAGCGAGACCCATAACCCTGTACTCAAGGAACACACGTTCTGCCCAGTGTGGTGCTACATTTATAGCCTGTGATTATAGCGTCCAGGAAGCTGATGCAGGAAGATTGAGAGTTCCAGGACAGCGTGGGCTATGTGAGATACTCTACGTGAAAAAGCAGGTCACATTTTAATGGGGGTACATTAGGTAATAAAAAAGAGTATTGTAATAAAATGCAGAAAGGACTTGTTTGGCAGGTGGGACAAGTGGAATAAAACTATGTGAGGGCTGAAGAAGACATCTCTGAGGCACTAGAACCGAGGCCTGGAAGGTAGAAAGGATGACAGCTACAAGGGTTTCTGTCCAGGACCTTCTAGACAGGGCAGACAGGTACTGCAAGGCCTGGCAGCCAGAAGAACCTTGAGAAACTCCAGAAATAAAAAGAAAACTCGTGTAGGGCTGGAGCTTAGTGAAGGAAGGATGGATGACTTAGGAGGCTAAGCAGGAGACAGCTGACACTGAGCTGCATGACATGGGTTAGTGTCAACACGATGACCTTGAAGTTGTGGGACAAATCCATAGCAAACCATGAGATCTGCAGGACTCAATCTAATTTCAGTGTCTACAAAAGCCATCACGGTGCTGGGATAGGAAGGGGCAAAGTGTGGGGAAGGTCAAGCTCAAAAATCTTTAGAGCTCAACAGAAAAAAAAAATTGAACTTTTCTTCAAAGGCACCCAACCTCCCACTCGAATGAGCACAAAGCCGGCTCCATTAGGAGACCAGCCCCACAGCTCACTTTAGGACAGCTCTCTCAGCACGAGGAGGCCCTTGGCTTCCATCAGGCTAACTGGCCAGCCCAAGTCTAGTCAGTGAATGACTTCAATTAGCTGAGAAAACATTTGCCTTCTTAGAGGGGACTTTTTTTTTCCGGGTATTTTGAAACCCTAGAAGATTCTGAATTAAAGATAAACGCATTTAAAGAGAAACAATACTGCACTAGCAATGCTTTTGGCTTAAAGAATCTGTTTATTTTATGCTCCAAATATTTCAGTATTTACAGAATTTGGGCTTGGGATTCTAACTCAAAATGTATACTTGGATAATTAATTGAAATGTGGTGTCCAGTCAAAAGCTTTCTGCTTACGTGTGGAACTGTCGCAAGGATTGTGAGCCCATCGCATCCATAAGCTCAATTAGAATACGCACACCCAGGAAGGTTTGTATGTTAAAGCAAATTATGAGGGCATTTAAAACAGGAAATTGAATGCTCTGAATTTTAAAATGTGTAGCAGTGTTGAATTAAGCTTGCAAAGGGGGCCAAACATTGTGCAAAGGCCCATGAAAGTGATGACTGGGTTCATGCAGACATCTTTCTCAGGACAGCTATGTTCCTACATTACTTTCAAAGACGAGGTGGGCTGATCTTCTTTTGCTGTTTATAACTCTAATCAAATATTAATTTTCAGGAACTGAAGAAAGGCACTGAATTTTGGATTGGATTGTGAATACATGTTTTAACAGGATGGGTCAGACACCAGTTACCATTCACACACCAGGCCAAAAAAAAAAAAAAAAAGGAAAGAACAAAACAGGGGCTGGAAAGATGGCTCAGTGCTTAAGAGCGTGTGTGGTTAAGAGGACCAAACTTTGATTCCCCGCACCCACGCTGGTGGCTCACAATCACCTAGAACTCCAGCTCCCAATACATCTGGCCTCCTCTCTCTCCTCTCTCTCTCTCTCTCTCTCTCTCTCTCTCTCTCTCTCTCTCTCTCACACACACACACACACACACACACACAATTAAAATTTATATAAACCCTTAAATAAAAATCAAAATATGCCCAAAGGGAGGAGCCTCCCCATTTTCCGCTGTTCACTCCTTACCGAAATGTACTCCCTCAGCAGCTCCGCAGAGGTGAACTTGGCTTGGGTCTCTGTTCCTGTTCGCACACACACTTGAAGCAATCCACTGAGCTGTTGGGAAGAAGCAGGTAGCTACTGAGGGTCCCCTACCCTCTCTTGGTCCCCGCTGTTTTGTCTCGCTTTTGTTTGTTTGTTGGTTGGTTGGTTTTGAAGTCTGCCACTTCAAATTACTACTTGGGCTGAAGCAACCTTCAAAAGAGGCTGGCAGTCCCAGCCAGGCACAAAGAAGGCCGCATTTCCTGTTGGGATGTTTAGCATTTAAACACTTCCTTTGTATTTAAAAACAAATGGTATTTACATTTTCTCTCTCCCTCCAGCTGGTGAGGAACAGCCCACCTTGGTCGTGCCTGTGAGCCAGTCCAACTGCCACAAGGAGGAGCTTCATCCTGAGAGCCTAGTGGCTAGGGATTGGCTCCTTACTGCCCCCTGGTGGGGCCCTGCATCCCACTCCCTAATGTTACCCCAACATCAGTCACAAGAAAGTCACTGAAACCAGAGAACCCTTGCACACAGCTGCTCCAGATGTAAGAAACTGGGATCCAGACTGAGGGAAACAGTTTGCCCCGGGGGACCCACGTTAGGTCAGGATCCCTCAGAATCTATCTTCAAGACGTGAGTGCAAGTCATAACCTGGCAGGGTTGGAGAAGGCCTTCTCCCCTGCTGCACATGTCTGCATCCAGGTCTCTAGAACCCAAGGATGCCATCCCATGCAGAGAAGGACCTTCGCAGCTATGACTAAACACCCTGCGTCCCTGGTTGGGACAAGCATTCTAACAGAAGAAACAGGAAAGAGCCAGAAGAGAAGGGGAAAAGAAGACAGATGCAAAAGTTAAGAGAGTGCCAGGAAATGCCACCAACCTCTGGAAGCTCAACAAACATGCAATAGTTCCCTGGAGCCTAAGGAGAAAGGCGGCTTTGCCAACCAACACTGCGCAGACTCTGGACC
This sequence comes from Microtus ochrogaster, assembly GCF_000317375.1. Lineage (NCBI taxonomy): Eukaryota > Metazoa > Chordata > Mammalia > Rodentia > Cricetidae > Microtus > Microtus ochrogaster. The sequence goes on from NW_004949113.1 coordinate 2,693,926, forward strand.
TCCAACATGCTGAGAGTTTAATTCCTCAAGCTCTTGGGGATCTGGTGCAGTGGCTGAGCGAATGACTACAGACTGTTAGTCCAGAAAGTACGGGAGCGGGAAGGAGAAAGGAGAGGCATGCTTCTGAGACTCTAGCACTGCGGGCCACTGAGACCCGTCTAGACGGGGATTTCTGGGAGACTGTGCAGGTGCACCACGACAGGTCACAGACTGCGATCTTCCTAGCGGTCCCTTTGTGTCTTGGGAATGGGATCCATGATATTTGGCACACCACCACCCCCTGCTCATACCCAATTCTACAGATGCTCAAGATTTGGATGTGAAATGACATCGTGTTTTCAGGGAACCTACGAAAGCTCTGGTAAGCGACTAGGCTTTCTCAGAAAAGGGCAGTGCAGTCAGAACAGGTGGAGGATGGGGGAGGAGTTTAAGATAATTGAGGAGGCTCCTCCAGGACCTTAGAGAGCTCTTCTCAGCAGGCCCTTGCCACTTTCCCTGCTCTTAACTCGGGCCCAGGGCTTCCCATTTCTCTTGGGCCTCAATCTGAATGATTTTTGCCCCCATCCCCTCCCTCAGGGCAAAACCTTGTTTGTGCTGTGTACTAGAACCTAAGGCCTGGTGGGTCAAACGTGCCCAGACTGCAAAATGCAACAACCTGCATAAGCTCATGCCTCATGCCAACGGCTCAGAATGAGAGGGTACATTGCTCCCAAGAAGGGCACAGATACATTTTGCTGAATACAAGAGTATCAGCTCCCAAATGCCTGGCAGCCCACCCGGATCCAGAGTTCCCACATGGGCACAATGCAAACCCAAGTAAGCACAAGGTCTCCATTGCGCTGTATGACGCCACTACGCCCTCATATTCTGCCCTGTGGTGTTACACATCCATTTCTCGTCTCTCTAGGGAGTTTCTTCCATTCTCAAGTGAAGCTCTGCGTTCTCCAAGTGGCACCATTATCAAGGGGGCCCACAGCCAGCTGGAGAGCAGGCATTAGCACACCTCAGCACATGCAAATTCTTCTCTGGCCCTGCAGGAAAGTTTGACAGCTGTCTCCTGGAAAACTGATAGTATTGCCCAAAAGCATGGCCTTAGTTGGTGAAAGCTGATTTACTTAGACCAATTAAGGCATTTTAATTTTATCTGCTTGATGCATTAAGAGGCAACAATGAAGACATCCACTACCAATGGGGAAAACTGGGCTACCCAAGCGAGAGTTATTTTCCCACCTCAGAGCACTGACGATGTCTCTGTTAGGTCGAAAAGCAACTCCAGTTCCCCAGACTCCAAAAGGCAGTCTAAATATGCAGAAACAGGCTCAACCTGGACTACAGGGGGCTTTCGGGCAGTTAGATAAAGCCAGCATTTCTGGGGAACTTGTGAAACTGGTTCCCCTCTACCAAAAGGAGTCCTTCCCTTACCTCTGGCAAAGGGACACATCGTGGTACCTATTCGCATACCAAAGCGCATGCTGGCATCCAGGCTCCCTCAGTAGGGCCTGTTGCACATTTCCAAGTCTATCCTGGCATCCTAGCCCTTGGTACCTCCTCCCCTGCCCTAAACTTACCCTAGCTCACGCCTCCCTTATCTACAGGAAAAAAAAATCCCCCTTAACCATACCGCGGAGTGGTCATGTCTTCTGTTTTTTACACTCTCTCTCTAGCTTGCATCCCAACAAACTATTTAAATGATACCAGAGATGTTTTCAGAAAGAACAACTTCTACATCCAGACGACGGGAGTCACACGTTTCTGCTGGAGGGCATCAGGTGAGACCCTCTGCTAGAACAGAAAGGTGTTTCTAAAGTTTAGAACAGAGCCCCGGTTTGAGATGGGGGCCACAAAGAGGTGGGCTGCTTGGCGGCCCTTCTAAAGGCAACCGCTTTTGGTGGACCCATTCACGCCTTTCCTCATCTTCCCCCCAACCACATGGACACATTTTCCCCTAAGTTCATGCACAAGAGCCTGTGCATATCTACACACACACACACACACACACACACACACACACCCTTTCCTAAAGAAAGTGAGTTGACAACTTGGGAATATATGGGACTCTAAGAATATTACTCTAGGGAAAAACAGTGCCTAAAGGCCAACTCCTTGGCTGCTTTGGAAAAGAGAAGCAAATATATTAAAAAAAAAAATGCCACCCCAGCACCTGCAGAGATAGAGAATATCCCAGGAGGGAAGCCACAAAGCCACACTCTGAAAAGCCAAAATAATTCTCCCATCCTTAAATACAAACTAATGGAGAGATAGATAAAGAAACCAAGGGGAGGAGAGTAGGAACTGGATAAACAAGAAGAAAAACTGACCCTGGAGAAAACAAATAAAGAAGAGATGAAAGGGGGTTAGTATTAATATTAGATTAATATCCTTAGAAAAGATAAAAACACATTTAAGTCTTTTTAACATGAGTCTTTTAAAGACTGAAAGAACGAAAGTATGTGAAATCTGATGTGCGAACACAGGGTTACCACACTGAAAATTCAGAACTGTGGCTAGATCACAAAGCTGAGAAAAATTCCCAGAAAACAAAACAGGAAGAAACTGGGCAAATGAGGAAGCAGAGGGAGCACACTGGGGCCGGAAATAGCTCTGCTCTTTCAGAGGACCTGGGTTTGACTCCCAGCACCTGCTTGGTGGCTCACAACTTTCTGTCACTCTAATTCCAGGGATCCAGTGCTCTCTTCTGGCCTTTGTAGGTACCAGAATGAATGAGGTTCATGAACATGCATGCAGGCGAAACAGCCATACATGTGACACGAAAATAAACAAATAAAAAGGGCGGGAGAACATTTCCTGAGTGCAGAAGAGATTTGACTTTGACCTGAAAAGAGTCGGCGTGGTGCATTATGGGACAGGGAGGAGTGTGGTAGCACAAGTCTGTGATCCCAGCACTGGGAGCCTGAGGCAGGAAGCTCTCAAGCTTGCCTCAAAAATATAATAAATACACAAGCCCACTACTGAACACAGTATGTTTTAAGAGTCCCACACTCAGAATCTGTCCTGAAGTGAACTCAACAGAAAAGGTTGTTTGGAATCTGGGGGGGGGGGGGGGAGGGAGGGGGAAGGTAGGAGGGACATTCCAGACCCCGCCCTCAGCACACCAAGCAGCATCTACCCTAGGCCACTCCCCTGGAGTTACTTCAGTCCACACTCTGGCCCTGAGGAAGCCTGCCCTTGGTGCCACCACCCCTCCTCGGTGGTTCTCTCCTCTTCCCCTGGGGCCACCCGGGAATGCTTTGCTCAGATTAAACCTGGATTTATTAATTCAGTTTGATTGATTGATTACATCAGCGGCCGTGGATATTCAATAACTTATCAAAGGTTCCAGACCGCACATTCCCAGGGACAAGGTTTAGGGACTAACCACCCTTAGCTTAAATCACAGGGCAGAAGTGAATCTCTCTGGATCTCATTTTTCTCATCTGCAAAGTGAGACTTATGGAAACATCACAGGGCTGTCGAGAGCCCCGAAGGAAGTCATTTACGGTACCTGAAGGACAGGGAGTGCTGTGTGTTCACCTCGTGCATTATTATTCAAAGAGAAAGGCCCCTGAGCAGCCGAGAGCCTGTTCCTAATCATTGCCAGAAGCCTCTTCCTAGTTAGTCCCACTGTGAAGCCGCGTGTGATTGAGATGGAACGGAACTCCACACCTTGGCCCCAATCAATCATTCCACTCCGGCCAAACCACTACCTAGTCCCTGGCGTCCTGAATCAACCCAGTGAGAATAAAGCCCGGACTTTTGCTGAGTGGGAAATGTTCTGCTCTGTTTTCCTACAGATCCCAGAGACTGTTTGTCACCCCACTGCACACCCGTGAGGGAGGCGTCACACAAGGGGACAAAACCAGGTTCCGGGATCCAACTGTGCCTGAAGCCCACACCATTGCTCCAAATGGCAATGACACCTGTAGCTAAGCTCCATTTTTTTTTTTTAACCTTTTTGGAGTTTTCTGCTGCATTCACCCGAAAGCGTCCCTTCTGGTACACCATTGGCACATCCACCACATACCGGCTCTTACCTGGATGATGTAAGACAGTGACAAGCCTTTGGAAGAAGCACTGATTGAAGAAAAGCTCAGGGTCACCAACAAGGCCACAACAAAGGTGACGATGTTCATGAGGACGTCCATTCGGAGCGCAAACCACCTGAGCGCACAGTTGAAGTACAGGAGGTGGCTGGAGTTCTCATCGTTCAGTGTCTTAAACCTAAAGTTGAGAAATCAGAGGAAATAAGAGCTCACTCGGGTCCTGTTTGCCTTGATGGGAGATTCGGGCTTCTAATGGAACCTAGACTGGGTGTTTTGAACGCCTTCTTACAAGGTGACTGTTACAAAAATGAGCATATATCCATGTTCCTGCTGCCACCACAGGCATCTTTGATTCGCACACATTCTGAGAAATTTCGTGTGGCAGTTGACAGGGTGCTAAGTGGGCTCTCTCTCTCTGTCTCTCCCAGAGCTAGCAGCTAGAGCCCACAGCTATGCACAAAACTGTTGAAAACCTCATTCATACTCTAGCTTCGTGGTATCCACAGGCCTTGAGAAATCTATAAATGGCTCCTTTGCTATTAAACACAGGGGTCAATGGTAGTGACAGTAGGAAAGGAAGGTGTTTGCCCGCATCCCTCCCAGCTCCCCTCACCAAGATCAAGATTATCATTTGAGCTGGCATAGTGGCACACACCTGTAATCCTAGCACTTGAGAGGGTAAGGCAGAAGAGTCATAAGTCCAAGGCCAGCATGGGCTACATGGCAAGATCCCATCTCAAAACCAACCAACCAAATCACTCCTTAAAAGGCTGATGGGGTGGGGCGGGGTGGGGCTTCTCTTCAAGGAAAGGAAACTGATTTCTTGTGCCCTGTTGTAGTGTCCACTGGATCCCAGGTCTTTGCATGGGGCAGAATGACAGAAAGATGGCATAGCCAGGAGATCTAAGAAGAAAGGCCCACCCCGGAGACACTGGTTCCCATGCGTTCCCCAGACATAAGCAGCGTGCATCACAACAGTCAGTGTGGAGCTGACAGAGTAAAAGTGAAACAGAGCTGTCTCTATGACTGGAGCAGAGAGGCTGCCACAGCCCAGGAACGTGATGGGGTGCAGCCAGGCAGAGCTGCGTGTGGTTGGGTTGTGTTGAGGCTTTCATCCGGCCATACTGCATCTGCACAGGGAGCTAGGTCAGAAGGAAGGAGCAACAGAAAGGGGAGACTAGATACAGATGAGGACTCCTTTCTGGTCCTTTCCCTAGCCTCCCCTGTGGGAGCGTCAGAGAAGAGAAGCAGGGCTTTAAAACACAGCGAGCTTCCCCACTGCAATCCTGTCTCTCATCCCCAATGCTCACACACACATACACACATGCATGCACACACGTGTGCACACAGAGCACAGCCTGCTTTACCAAGCCTCCAGGCAGAAAAACCTCTGTCAGAGCCTCAAGTTTTAGGTGAGCTGCCAGGGACATCTATTCCTTGGCACACTAATGGGCCCTCACCTAGTGGGAAGGGACCTTTATGAACAATTGGTGGGGATTGTGGGAAGAAAAGGAAAGTCTTCCAAGTATAAATCCCCAGGCAACACAACTCTTCCACACACCATCCCACCTCCTATTTTGTCTCCTCTCTAATTTGCTTGCTTGTTTCTGTTTTGTTTTGTTTTGTTTTTACCAGAGCTTGGTCAAAATACTTTCCCAAATACCACAATCTTTCTACTGGTCTGGTGGCAAGTGTAATCTACGTCAAAAGTCGGAGCTCTCCCAAAGGCGAGTGTCACACAAGGAGGGACCCTGTCAGTCGTGTGAGGCCAAGCTCACTATGCCAAGCACTTGATGAAGCTACGGGAAAACAAAGTGTCCAAGTCTTTTGTTTGCTCCAGGCAAAGAACTGAATGTTCTACTATTGCTCATGATCTCGTCATCAGAGGGACCTGTGTGATACAGGGCCCTAGACAAATAGCATCAACTATGATTTCACTGAATGGATTATTCTATTTTATCTCAGCACTGGCCTCTTAGTTTTGGTCTTTTGGTAGTATCCCAGAGTTCTTGGCTGCTGCCGCCATACTCATTCACTTTTCCTTTCCTTACTGATCTTAGGCATAGGATTTCCCCACCCTTGCCTTCCATCTCTGATGCCCTTTTCCTGCCTCATCACATCTGCTGGCAATCTTTCCTATGGTGTTTTTATTTCAGCCACTGATTGTTTGGTTTCTAACTTATTTTTCCTTGTTGAATTTCTCTTTGTCTATATTGCTGATTTTCTTGGGTTTTTTTTTCCCTCTAACTGTCCTCTTCCTGTCCCAGATTGACTCCGATCACTTGTTTGTGTCCTCTTTTAGGTAGTTCATTATTTTCACTAGGACACTTTGGAAAGTCTCGCCCCGGCATTTCATCTATTTCCTTATCCTCTGAGTCATCAGCAGAAAAATTATGGCCCATGGAGTCACAGTGCCAGGTTTTATCTTATTTCTTCTCTTTTTATGGTGACATTTGTCTACCTCTTGAGTTAAATATCTCTTTTAATTTTATTTGTGGATCTTCATATGGAAGAACTGATTTTTTTAAGGGTGTGAAAAGAATAGTACATTTTCCCATGGCATCTGTGAAGACGATACATGGCATTATAATTCGTTTCCTTCCCTCATGGGCCTCCCAGCGCCCTCCCTCCCTAACTCTACAGCCAACTATTGAGGGCTGGGACCCCCATGACACTTTCAGGGAAGTCTTTTGTTCTCCCTGCCACCACTAGGAGCCCCATAGGCTGAACAATAGTGATTTCTATCTCGTAGGGCACACATCCTTTTCTTTGTACTTTTTGGGTATCCTGTCACCACCTTCATGGATTTCTGGAGCTCCTCCCCTCTTTCTTGCTGTGAAGAAAAGAGCACTCATTTTGTTCTGCTCCTTCTTCTTCACGGGGATACACAGCAGTGGCTTCTAGTTCACTATCTCACTCAGAAGTTGCAACTTATGTATTTTCTATAGCATGTTAGAAGTCTAAAACTATATGACTCAACTAACCTAGTCTCCAGGTTTTGACAAGAAGGAAACTGGCCTATCCCCAAATAAATAAATAAATAAATATAGGCTTTCAAAGTTAGTTTTATGAACTTGGGCATAGTGGCTTACACCTGCAACCCTTACCCGCTTGGGATGGATATATGACTGCAACATACAGGCTGGCCTAGGCTGCCTATCAAGACCATGTCTCAGCTAGTCAACTATGGGTATAGGAGGAGTTTGCTATACCCATAGATCGGGTGAGTATCTTGACTCTTATTAGGGAAGCTTCTCATTGCGGTGGATGGCAGTTAGCACAGAGACCCTAGCTGGTCGATGTACAGAGAAGAAGAAACTGTGGTGTGCTCAGTCCTTCACAGGACATACTTATCACACCCTTCCATGCCAGACTCAGGGACCTTCATGGAAGTGAGTGCAGAAAGATTGTAAGAGTCAGAGGGGTGGACTGCACCAAAGAAAGCGTCTTCCAGACACCACAAAGTGGGCACAAGGCCTACACAAGCTCATGCCAGACAAAAGTCCAGCATGGAGGAGAGGGAAGGGACGGTGAAGTCCCACCACTAGCTGAGAAGATATTGGCATTTGGTGGCTATTGGAAGCGAGTCAGTGATTGTAAACGAGGTGACCTCCGTCAGGGTGAATCAGAGACAGGCCTCGCTCTACAGACCAGGTGAATAATGTGAACTGAACTTGACCAAGAGAGAGAAAGAGAGAGAGAGAGAGAGAGAGAGAGAGAGAGAGAGAGAGAGAGAGAAGAAGGAACTCAAAACTGAGAGCTGAGAGGGAGGAGTTGGGAATGGGGGATGTTGAATATGATAAAAATATGTTATATGAAATTTGTAAAGAATTAAAATATTGTTTTCAAAATATGTATTTATTGTAAAAGAACATTCAATACTATGAAAGTCATATTCAAAATAACTTTTAAAAAGAAAACCTTGTGAGTTGAAAAAGAAAAGATAGGAAGAAATATAAAAGTTTCTATCCCTTTGTCTGAAATGCTTAAGACCAGAAAAGTTTCCAATTTGGGGTTTTTTAATCAAATGAATGAATGAATTTACTTAGCTATTTTATACGAATGGGTACTTTGCCTGGCTGTATGTCTGGCACAATGTGCATGCATGGTGTCTATAGTGGCCACAGAGGAGGATCGTGTCCTCTAGAACTACAGCTCCTGACAGTCGTGAGTTACCATGTGCTGGGAATCGGGACCAAAACCAGGTCCTCTGCAAGAGCAGCCAGTGCTCTCGGGCAGTCTCTCCAGCCCCAGTCTGAATTTATTTTTTAATCCTGGAATATTTGTATATGCATAATGAGAAAGCTTGGATATGAGTAACAAGTTTATCTGCAAAGTGGCAGGTTATTCCCCTGATTGCTTTATTTTACCTTACAGTGCTGGGGATTCCAAGCAGGGACTTGCACAGGCTAAGCAATGCTTAAAGCTCAAAGCAACGAGCTGCACCCCAGGTCCTTTTTTTGACTTCTTGAGACACTAAGTCTCACTAAGGTCTCAATAAAATGTACAGCCTGGCTCTGAACTCACTCTGTAGCCAAGGCTTGGTCCTCTTGCCTAAGCCTCCTTAGTAGCTGGAACCACAGATTTGTGCCTCCAGGACAGACACCTGCAGATAATTTTCACACATTTTTTTTTACTATGCCCATGTCTTCGCTACAGCCTGCAACATGAGGCCAAGTGCAGCATGAGAACAGTGTTCAAAGAGTTTGGGATTTCAGAGCTATTCAGATTTTGGATTATTAACTCATGATTAGGCATATAACGTGTACATGAAAATATGAGCAAGAGTGGAATTTGAGGCCTAGGAGTGATTTTGCATACTTTCTGTTTTTCCCTATTTTCCTAAAATTGAACACACTTCAGCAAGAAATAAAATATATAAAGTTGTATATATACGGAACTGAAAATATAGTTCAATTGTGATGTGCTAATCTAACATTGCACAAGGCCCTGGGTTCATCCCCAGCATGGCTCAGGCATGTCTTCTCTCTGCCCCTCCCCTTTTCCTGCCCCCACCCCTGTCTACACACACACACACACACACACACACACACACACAGAGTCATTTATCTTTTGGGGCCCTAAATACTGGAAATAGAACTCCTGATTCTGCCAGCCCTTTACCTGTCCCCAACATTTCTACGCTCAGTGCCAAAGAAGCCTGGGATCCCCATTTGGGCCAGGGAATGTGATGGGGAGACCCTGGAGCAGGGGCCCATCAACTCACTTGCTAATGCAATCGTCCTTTTTGTCATAGGCGTGGATGACACCCAGACCCTGCATGGAGGAGGTGATGTGGGAGAACCAAGGCGAGCGGCTGATGTTCTCCACCTGCTTGAGCTCCTGGACTCCTCGATGGAAAATGCTGCAGGGAGATCGAGAGGGTCCAAGCGGGTCACAAAAACTGGTCTCAGAGAGGTCTCCCTCAACACAGGCAATCCGACCATGCCTTCCATGTGACAACTAAGTCAAAGTTGGTATAACTGGGAGAGAGGAGCCTGCCATTCCTCTCCAGGATGCCCTGTCTGGGTGTCTAAGGCCTGGGCTGCTGAGCAGTTTGAGTGCACTGTTGCTTCAGACCCGAGTGCTTCCTGTCACGAGAACGGCAGGCAGTACAGGATGCTGTTCTAGTCTTTGAAGACCCAAAAACACAGCCATGAACATAAGCCAACCTGTTTGTGATGACCAATCAGAGAACAAGCTGAGAGGGTTGCCTTCCAGAGGCAGTTTTGTACAAACATCATGATAGCCTTGGGAACTGAGTTCAGAGTACTGAACTGAATTCTCAGAGAACTGTCTTGTACCTTACAATGGGAGCCCCAAGTGCCCTGACAATGGGAGAACTATGTCCCTGAGCACTCAAGTTTGCTGGCTCGGAGACAGCCACACCTACCTCCAGACTCTCAGCTGAAATCAACCCCCAGAGTAAGGAAAGCACAGAGCTCAGTGAATTCATTGCAAACTTACGAATAACTACATAGGGGTCCCCTTTGGTCTTTCCTGTGCTTATAGCAAGGAAGAGGGTATGTAGGGCAGATTTCTTTTAAACTTTAACTTAGTCACTCAACAGCCACAGAGTAGATCAACAGCCAACAAAGTAAATGGCCAAGAAGAGTGTAGCAAACTAATCCACTTGAACTTCTGACCTCCGCGACGTGTTCCATCCTTGCGATGGATTTTCTGAAAACATTTTTTACTCATTGCTATTTTATCCATTATCACAATGAAAGCCTGAACCTGGAAATGTGTACTTTTCCGGATTCCAAACTTCCAAAGGGTTCTTCAGTGAGAGCCTGGTTCTGCGGAACCCTGGGGCACCAGTCTTAATTCTCACGCTCTCACTGCTCTCATTGGGTACCCATGCTGGTCTCCAGCCCCAGCACATGCCTCATGCTTTTGCCATTACCACTGCCTCTGACTTAAGCAAACTGCACTTGTGACTGCAACCACTTCTCCCAGAACACCGTTCTCAGCATATCAGTCCCCCACCTTAGGTTGTCCTTGCTTGTACCGATCTCCTCGACACCCCAAAGTCTCCCACCTGTGAAACCCTAATGGCACTGCCTTGGAAATGTCCCTCACCCCACCCCTTTCTTGCCCTCACTACTGTCACTCATGTCGGGTCCTCGTCAGTCCTTGCCCACACTCTAAACCTCTCCAGTTTGCTCGCCATCTTATTCTGTTTCTAACGGGCTAGCTTCCTGGCAAAGCTGGACAGCTGGTACAGACCTTTCTGACTTACAGTTTTCCTCCCTCTCAATACTCCCCATAGTGACTGACGAGAAATCCCACCGCCCCCACTGCAGAACAAGCTAACTGTGTGCCCCGGAAGCTGGAAGCTCGCCACTTCAAGTTCCCCTCTAGACGGATGTGCACGACTTCAGGAGCTGTCCCCATTCCTTTCCACCCCCTCTCTGTACACGTCAGTCTCTAGCTGCAGTGGAAGCTGTTGATCAAAATTCAAAGTGACGGCAGAGGGTGTCTATGGAGCCCAGTGGTTTTAAGAATGAATCAGAAGACAGATGGCAACCATGCTTACTAGCTTTCTGGCCTGGGGCTAGGGACTTAACCTCCTAGTAACTTACCCACCTCCCAGCATTGCTCTGGGGCCAAAAAGCCAGATGTGTGCAAGGAACTTACCATAGCACATGGTGTTTAACAAATGTCAAAAATCTAGGATTCTCCCATCAAAGAAAAAGCAAGTGTTCAACATCATCATCTGACTTCCAAAATCACTTGCCTCCCAGCACCACCTGTATCCCAGCATCACTGGCCTCTGAGCATCAACTGCCTGCCAGCATCACCTGTCTCCCAGCATCACGTGCCTCCCAGCATCACCTG
>NW_004949113.1:2705411-2720681 GCF_000317375.1 Microtus ochrogaster
TCACCTGTCTCCCAGCATCACCTGTCTCCCAGCATCACCTGCCTCCCAGCATCACCTGTCTCCCAGCATCACCTGTCTCCCAGCATCACCTGCCTTCCAGCATCACCGGCCTCCCAGCATCACCTGCCTTCCAGCATCACCTGCCTTCCAGCTGGTGTACATATTCATCCATCATCCATATTCTCTCCCCACCCTCACTCCACGTGTGTGTCAGGGTGGAGTAGAGTTTTGCCCCCTTTTAGGTTGTGTATAGCCCTACCGTAAAAGAATGAGGAAGATTATTGCCAAGCCAGCCAGAACCAGAAGGACCACGGGAAACACGGCAGCCATAATCACCAGAATAAACACCACCATGAAGAACTGCTGTAAAAAGTTCTCGGCGTGAAACGGCAGCCTCACATCCAGCTCATCCATATCCTTAGAGAAACGGTTCATAAGCCGGCCTGTGGGGGTTGTGTCAAAAAAGCTCATTGGGCTCCTGACGATCTGAGGAGAAAAGCAGAGAGATGGAACGGGGAGTGCTCCGTGGACTTCCAGCAGGATAGGAAGGTGAGAGCAGGGGCCCTGCCTGCTACAGCAACGGGAAACAGGAGTCCATCTCCGGGACCTCACTAGCTGGAACTCTTAGGAGTGAGATGAATCTTCCCCCACCATCCTTCCAGCCTAAGAGCCAGGGATGCATTCCTATTGCTCTCTGAAAGTGACTTTCCTATATGGTACTCAAACACGTGGAAGACACCTTCAGAACCAGATAGCAGACTCCAGGAAAGCTGTCCTGTCCCCAGAATCCAACACAGTGCATAGCACAGTGCAGGGCCTGCTTTGCCCTGCAGGCTGAGCAGTCAGGCAGGTGGGCCTGCAGCCCACTGTGGCACTACCTTGTTGAACACACGGTTGTGGAGTGAGGAAGATGCCATCAGTGTGGTGTTGGTGAAGGTAAAGCCTTTGATAATGCCAAATGCCAGCACAGACACCATACTTGCTATGTATACCAACTGGTACATGTGGTGTTCGGTGTCTTGCAGGGTCTGGTCCGCATTGCAGGCGGTGTTGTTGCTCTGGGGTGGACAGATGACCTGCAGGGTGACAGGAAAGAAGTATCAAGAGTCGATCTCCTAGTGGGAGAAGGGGGCTGTTTCAGAGCATCTTTCTAAAGGGAAGAGACCGAAAAGAGGGGCATAGCCTCTTAAAGATGAGCCAGGTGGGATGGAAGAGATGGTTCGGGGGTAAATTATTGTCACACAAGTATGAGAACCTGTAAAATGTAAAAGCAAGGCATGGTGGCATAGGCCTGCAACCCCAGTGCCAGGATTTGGGGGAAGATGGGCAGATCACTGGGGCTCGCTAACTGCCATCCTCGACGAAACAGTGAGGTCTGGATTCAGTGAGAACCCCAACCTCAAAAATTAAGGTAGAGAGTGATAAGGGGGGACACTCAAGGCCAGTTCTCAGCCTCCACACACTCCCATGCGGCAAGTGCCTGCATACAGACATAGCAACAAACACAGTTTAGAAGAATAAAATTTAAATTCGAATCAAGACTGAGTCGTGTAAGTAAAATCAAGTCAGGTCCCTCAGGAGCCATCTGAGCTTTTCATGTCTCATCCACAAAGGGGCACCTGATGGTGGGGAGAACTTAGCAGATAAACAGGTGTAGGACAGCTGTTGCAGAAGCCACCTGTGCCTCAGGAGACCTGCAGTGATGCTAGGCCAAGAAGACCCAGAAGCAAACAAGACCTGGATTCTAAGAAGCTGAACTGGCTCCCCTTAGGCCACCCAGACAGGACAGACCGGCAGGGGCTGTCCTCCCACCTGCCGAGCTGCCAGGCAACAGTCATGGGCTAGTGAGACTCAGGGGTCTCTATGTGGGCTGATCCAATTCTTCAACCCTCTCCCCTGGCCTGTCTCCACTAGCCAACTGTGAGGGTGCTGCTGCCCTTGCCCTGGAGTCCCTGGCAAGAGAGATGGAGCCTAGCAAAGCCCAGGGGCTCTCTGAGGATCCCAGCAACCTACGGCTCGGCCCCTCCCAGTGAGAGGACACAACTTCGCCAGCCAGCGTTTCTAGAGAAGAGACTATCTTCGCCCACCCGTTGTTGAGGAATTGACAGTTTCATTTTTTTTCTCTGGGCTGCGTGCTAAAAGTCAAGGATGCCTTTGGGGAGCAAACAAACATGTCTCTTCTAAATGCCATTCTGCTGATTACAGTAATGGGGAAAATGTAAGCCAGAGGGGGCTGATGGATGAGCATCTGCCCAGGCAAAGGCATCCCTGGGGGGTTGGCTGATGGAAGTCTCAGCCTGCTGCGGAGGAGGAGGGGTTTGCTGTGCTGTAGGTTGTGCCCACATCATCGGGGATCGGGAATAACCACAGGGGCATGGCACCGGTGCTGCATATTCAGTGGCCTCCTCAAGAAGCCCTGAGTCTAGGGGATGGCTCCACTTGACCCTACATCTGAAGTCCTCTGGGGAATGGACAGAATCGTCATGAAGTGGGGACTTGGAAGAGTACACGTATTTGAAGACTGCTCTCGTTTTATCTGCACAGAGCAGGCTTCTCACTGCCCTATGCCTGTGGGAATAGCCTCCCCTCCCCCACACCCATGCATCCTTACTTTGATGCCATAGCAACAAAGCGGTACTATGTGTAATCTCAGAAGATGAGCAGGCACCACCACCCCACCCCCCACGGCATTCCCTGAAGCTCCAGGAAAAGCTTTGAAACCAAGGGCCAACAAGTGGGGGAAGATTCCAGCAAGCTGGAGGAAGAAGAATATATCGGTCCTGCCCAGGAAGGGCCTGGCCAAGAGGGAAATCGTGGGAAAAATGGAAGGCCTTGGTGCACTTATAAAGGCTGCACCCATCTTGGGTCAGTCTTCTTCCTGCCAAGGGACCTTTGGAGAACCGTGTAGAACCTTCTGGCACTAAGTGGTGTCTGTGTTAAGACACACTTCTTCTTCAGGGTCAGGAATACAACAGCTTTGTGCATCTTTCCAGGACCCTCCCTGCCCCGCCTCAGAGGAAACTCCAGACTGATACTACCCTACCTGGACAAGTGTGACTCCACACATTGAAGCTGTCCTATTTCTACAAACCCTTTTAAGTCTGAAATTGCACATGAAAACGTCCAGGTGCCTTGCTTATTTTGGGAACAGGAAAGGATCTCAAGAATTTGAGTTGTGTGACCCGGGAACTGGCCTTGGAGTCACCAAAAGGGGGGAGGGAACAAAGGGAACACACAGGGTGTCACTATTTGACAACCATTTTGTTCCAAGATGTGGACTCAGTATTGTCAAAGGAAACTCACCTGGGAGCCCCTGTCTAGCCAGAGTCCCAACCACCAGGTGCTGAAAGCAGAGCTGCCCATCATCAGGAAGAAGAAACACAGCACCAGGAAAGAGACCAGGTACCCTGCCAGAGGAGCAAGGGGATGCAGATGTGAGGCCAGCGGCAGACTCCCCTACTCTGAGCCTCGCCCTTGGGATCTTGGGAAAGCCTACAGAGAAAAGATCCCTATCTGGGAGGTTCGTGTGCTACGTTGACTCAAGATGTCTTGATGTTGGGTCCCTGCACCCCAATAAAGACATCTGTTCCATTTGGTTGGAAATAGAACCATGTTAGTAAATGGAACGTGTTAGTAAAATCTTCAATGTCCAGTTTGTTCATCTGTTTGAGATGGGCTCTTGTTATACAGCCGAAGATAACCTCAAACAATATAGCTGAGGCCGCCTTTGAAATTGTGATCCTCCTGCCTCAGCTTCCCCCAGGGCTGTGATTACAGGTATGTACGACTATGCCCATTCAATGTTCCATTTAACAAAAGGAATTCAGTGTGTATTAAAAGCAAGTCAAGCAGAGGCAGGCGGATCTCTGTGATTTCGAGACCAGCCTGGTCTACAGAGCTAGTTCCAGGACAGGCTCCAAAACCACAGAGAAACCCTGTCTCGAAAAACCAAAAAAAAAATAATAATAATAATAAAATAAAATAAAAATAAAAGCAAGTCAAGAGTCCAGTTTGGTGGGACAAGTCTGTCGTTCCAGGCCAGGAAAGTTTGGTTGGGTAGATCATAGGTTTGAGGCTGGCCTAGCTAGGCTATACAAGAATTCTATCTCTAAATAAATATCCAAATCCCCAATCTTTCTGGAAGAGACTTGCACATGCAGATAGTCTCTTGTGTGGTGAACTGATTGCAGCTGTGCTCAACAATCAGTGTGTATGCGCGCGCGCGCGCGTGTGTGTGTGTGTGTGTGTGTGTGTGTGTGTGTGTGTGTGTGTGTGTGTAAGAACCATTGATGGCTTCTGGCTGCTGCCCACTCAGCTCCAATAAAACAGAACCTGGCAGTTTTAATGGCAATAAAAAATGACTCCATTTAAAGGGCTGTATTATCAGACTTTAGGTTTTAGGGGGGGAAGTAAAAGCACTGATAAGCAGCGCTAGCATAGGCATAAAAAGAGTAATTGGTGAAGGAAATCATAAAAACATGAATCCAACAGTTTAAAAAACAGATTTTTAAAATGCAAATTAAATCAAGAAACCTGATGTTTTATACCAAACCTCCAGAAGCCTTAATATACGTGTGATATGTTTGCCAGGTCACGATTCCTTCGCGAGGAGACTCAATCTGGACAAGCTGGTGCACAGGAGCTACGGCGACAAACACAGGGCCATGAGCCTGGTGGCCAGGCTGGGTACAGTGAGGCCAGCATGTCCCCTTTGCAACCTCCCTCCACTACCAAGGGCACTTATCCGATTTTCCAATTACTTTCAAATCTCTAATATACCTTTGCTCATTTTATATTATTTAATCCCCTTTCAGCCCTGGGAGACAAGTGACTTGGAGTCTTTCAATGACTCTACAGTGTTCTCTGCGTGTTTAGCCTGGGAGTCCAGGGCTGTGCTGGCTCCCAGCACTGAAGCTCAAGCAGAAGACACAAATGAGTATACAATTAGTCTGCACTCATTGAGAGCTCCCAAGCTCAGCTGGGCTGTGTGCGCTGCTGTGATAGGACGGGGGGACGGAGTGGGGGACTTTATACATGGTCTCTTTTCTACTTCTCAGGAGCCCGATGGACTGAGCCCCATCATGCTCCACCTGTGAGCCTGCAAACTTGTTTGGAATGTTCCACTCCCTTTGGGGCTGCAAAATGAGGAAAAGGCAGAAGATGAGGGGACCCAAGGCACAAATGGTAAGAGTTCCTTCAACCTGCCAGCCCATCCAAGGGACGGACCGGCATCCTTCTGGACTTTTCCTGAGCTTTAAAAACTACTTCAGCAGTGGACGAGGAGGGGAGTGCAGCCTTCAGCATGTGCCCTGCCCTTCCAGCACCACTCAGAGCACTCTGCAGGTCAGTGGTTAACCGTGGGGGACAGGCTCTTGTCTCCTGTGATGTTCTACAGCCCACGTTCTTGTCTGGAGAAGGGTGGGTAGTAAGCACATAAGGAAAGGGGTCTCCATCCCCCACAGGATATCAGCAGCCTGGAGATCCCCCCAAGGCATGAGAAAGGTATCTTGGTGTTTTTTCCCTTTGGTCCAGGAAGACTTACAGGCCATAGAAACTAGTTGTCTTTCCAAATATGTGTGAATTTGTCATGAGCAGCATTAACAGTGCTGTATTCCAGTGACTCAAGGCTTTTTCTTCACATTTTAACATTTTGAAATCCAGATGTGCCTCCAATTTTGAAATCCAGATGTACCTCTGTTCAATAGGTGCTGCCATTTAGTTGCAGAGGTTTTGTTTTGTTTTGTTTTGTTTTTCTTCCCCCTCTAAACCTATATAAAATTATGGTGAGCTTGAGAGATGAATGTCCTCTTCAGTCTGCTGCTGTATGCTCTCGGCTTTTGATTGTTTCCTTGTTTTCTCAGAAACAGTATATGCTGTGGTCACCCAGGCAAACCTCAAACTCATGATCTTCGTGCCTTGGCTTTCCTCATTCTGGAATTAGAGGCCTGTGTCACCACACCTTTTCAAAATGTGTGTGTGTGTGTCCATGTGTGTGTGTCCATGTGTGTGTGTCCATGTGTGTGTGTCCATGTGTGCGTGTCCATGTGTGTGTGTTTCTTGCCACACAGGACTCTAGCAGAAAGCCACCCAACTATGGGCACTTTGAAGACTCATGATCCTTTTCCCTAAACAGTCTGAGGTGCAGAGTTTGTTCCCTAGGGACAAGGGCTGGATAGCAACAATCTAATGAAGAGGCAGCATCGACAGCTGGCCCTGGCCAGTCTCATCTCTACTTCCTCTTCCCCAGAAGTTTTTCATACCCTTGCTCTCAAGTTCCCCCTGGCCACCTTTCCCCATCTCCTCATCCTGTACCACAAGGAAGGAAACTCCTCCACATTCCTGAAGGACCAGTGCACATTCCTGAGGGACCAGCGCAAAGACCGCCCCCTGTATGGAGCCTCCCACAGCCTGTCACCACCATGCCAACTCCCCATTACCTTTACCCCAGTTCGCCACAGCTACCCATCTGCCTGAGACCTCTACCAGGCTATACATTGAGAACCGTGAGTTCTCTTCCAGATTCTTTCAACACTTGGGATTCAACGCAATGCCTGAAGCCTATTTGTTGAGTGGGCGTGTAACCTGCTCCAGTCTCTATTCCCTCTGCTGCTAAACTACCTTTTCTCAAGGCTCCCTGTGGAAAGTGGGGGCTCGCGGGCTTTCTCTGGCCTCTAGATCACGTCCACGTGCTGCTTTGACCTCTGGGGGAGGAGGTGAAAGTGACCCATGGAAACAGCCTAGACCTGATTCTAGAAGTCATGATCTTCCAGGCACTTTGCTAACCACTTCCTGGACAGTTTCTCATTTTAACTTTGCAAGACTCCCTGAAGTGGATTCTATTATTTCCCTGCGTTGTAGATTAAAAAACAAAGTTTGAGAGTGTCCAGCTAGATGACCTGACCAAGGGTGATACCAACAGACATACTATCACAAAAGGGGAGAGCTTAACCCTACACAAAGAATAGGCAGCTAGGAGTGCTGAGAGCGGGAGACACAGTCTTCCTCAGGCAAGAGCACACCAACTGGGTTATCCACAGGGCCAGCCCTGAAAACGGGTAACGTGTACATACAAGTAGCATTGTGTGGAGTGAATGATTGTGTTTTTATATTAGGAATACACACACACACACACACACACACACACTAAAGAAAAAGAGGCCATGAATCTGAAAGAGAACAAGGGGGTGGGGTACATGGAAGGCTTGGGAGGAAGGAAATGGAAGTGGAAAGTGATATAATTGTGCTATAATCTCAAAAAATTAATGACAAGAGTGGTCAAATGTCTTGCTCATGGTGGCCAGGACACAGAAAAAAAGATGAATGCATTAATGAGCGTGTTCTTTCCTCCCTCTTTTATTCCTTCTGGGTCCCCAACCTAGGTGATGCTGCTGTCTTCATTCAGGGTGGGTTTTCCTTGTCTGCAACTGCCTCTGGGTATGTCCTCAGAAAGAACCCAGTGATGGCATTGACTAATCTTCAAGAAGCTTCACAACCCAGTCACGCTGACAGTGCTGACTACACAGCACGAGCTCACACCACAACATGGAACAACCCTAGCTTCCCAGAGCAAAAGCCACCATGTTTCCTTTCTTTTCTCCCAATAGCGGCTGCCCAGCACCTGCTCCAGGGTATACAGCCGAGGGATAGGATGTGAAATACCTTTTGTGTCTACAAATTCTTCCACTTCAGGTTCTTTTCCTTCATCTTTCTCATCGCCTGAAGCCAAGACTAGGACAAGAAATTGCATAATAAATAAATGAAAAGGTCTGTGTCCAGTCAGGACCCAGGGGGCAGTGAGAGAGGGGGACTGTCAATGGTACCAGCATCTTCGTCTCTCTGAGCGGGGCTCTCCTTCAGGGTCTCCACCATGGCTACATTGTAAATATGCTCTGGATCCTGGAGAGGAAATAAAATTACTTCTGAAGGTGCAATGTCAGATTTCTCCCAGGCGGGAAGTCATGAGGCAAGGCTCTGTATCCCACTCACCCCGGTAGGCAGGCACGTAGTTACCTTGAATTGCAGTCCTCGGAGGTTGTGGATCAGCTTCGCATAGCGCCCTCGCTCTTCCATCAACTCCTTGTGGGTGCCCTTCTCACAAATCTCCCCATCTTCTAGCAAAATGACCTCATCGCAAGACTCCAGGAACTGCAAGGACAGCACAGTGACCCACAATGGCACTGCCTTGGTAAGAGCAGAAAGATGGCGTGCCAGACACCCAGCCAGCTCTCCCAGGTGCACTGAGCTGTTTGGGTTTCAATCCTGGCACTACTTACTGGCATTAGAGACAAATAATTCCTTGTCTTTGGGCTGTCCTGTGCATTGTAGGCTATTTCACAGACTCTCTGGTCTCTACCTACCAGTAGAATGCCTTTCCCTAGTGTGACAAGCAAAAATGTCTGCAAGTACAGCCAAATGCCCCAGACGGCCGCAGCTGAGAAGCGCTGAGCTGGTCCCCAGTCTCTTGAGTACAGAAGCTGGACTCTGGCTGCCACAAGGAAGCAACTAACCTTCCTTTGCGTCTTCTCTGAAGGAGCTACCCTACTCAGAAAACTGATTGACCACTATAGAGGCCTTGGTTTGGTAAAGAAAAGACAGACTGTTTACTGAGTTCAGGGTATAGAAACCATACAACAGGCCACACCCCCATCAGCTTTAACATTACAATAACTATTGTAATGAACAATACCACACACCCCATTGTACCCAAAGCACTTCTGATTCTGAGACCCTTCTTGGCCACAGCCATGGTAGTCCGTGATTAAGGAATTCTGCTAAGAGGAACTCTCTTTTATTTTGGAGCTCTTCCCAGAATGGGATGATTGTATCCACCCATCAAAAGGCAAAAAACCCCTCCTAGAGGCAGGCATGATGCTGTAAGACTGGGAACAGTTCCGTCTAAAGACACCAGGGCCAGAGTTCTGCTTTGCCCTTCCCTTCCATACAAGGCCAAGTCCCACTTGATTCGAATCCTGCAAGCATGGGCCATCACTGATGCCTGTACACCTGATGGAGTGGGTATACACATGCTTCAACCAGAGTGGTTCCAACAGCGTGGATAGTTCTAGCCTCTGTGTGTCCCCTATCTAAGACTTGTCTCCTTCCCCAGGCAGCCCAAGCAGGAACCCAGCGCTTGGCACCCCGTGGAGACACCTTCTGACAGAACTCCCCCTACCAAAGACAAACTTCGTACTTCACCCTCCAACATTTCACAGTCTGCTCTCACATCTTATCTCTCGACCTCCCGCAGCCCCCAGCTCAAGAAAGCAGGCAGCTTGGCTGAGCCATCGATTTTCCAGATAAGAAAAGGAAGCACTTCGGGCCTGATACAATCTACCCGTTTTTCTGCCCGTACATGGTCCACAGCCCAGCAAGCCCTCAGTTCACACCAGCGATAGCAGGTAGCTTTGTGTTGCCACGGTCTGCAGACCCTTCCGAAGCCGAGCCCTGAGTAGTACCAACAACTGATGACTGGCCTGGCTCTGTTTCCCCAAGTAAATAGATGAGTGACTGTCCTGACCAGCTACTCCAAAGCATCCGAGGTCAGAGCTGCTAAGAAATGTTCTCACAAGCACCAGGGCTGCAGTTTGAGGCTTCCTCCCCTCCCCCACAAAGACCGGGATGAAGAGCGCACCAAGATGATGGTGCCATCTGGTGGACTCTTCGTTTTCCAACTAGCAAAAATAAAGTGAGCTAAAATGACCTTGGCAAGGTGTGCTGCTGGGGAATCTGGGGAAATACAGGCTGGCCTAAGATCATAGCACCGGCTAGTGAGTGTTGGAGATGGCTGTGATTTGCCCTCCGTGAGGGTTCCTGGAGGGACAGCTCCATCTCAGACCTTCAGGACCAAGGCATCCTCCTGGACCCAGGACTCCTCAGGAAGACAGCCTTCCCAAGACAGGCTGTTGCTAGAGACAATGCTCACAAGCCAGAGTGATGGTACCCACACTTATGGCTCTGGCTAGGCCAGAGATCCCTTCTAGACTGAACCTAGGCAGCCTTCTCCTCTATCTTGGCTCTGGCCTGCAGAGGATCTAGGCGTTCGTGTCCAACCAGCCTGACTCAGTGTTTACTAGAGTGGTGGCTGGCACACCTGCTGAAGAAACCAGACACCCACGTGTGCAAAACTGGAATGCTTAAAGCTCATTCTGGGGAGGCTCTGGAGCAGCTGGGTTTCCTGGGTCCTTGAGAAGGCCCTCTCTCTTTGGGGTGGTCCTCCTGGGTTCAGTCAGAAAGTCCAAAGCACTATAGCTATGGCAAGTTTATTTGCTGCTTGCTTAACCCTCCCAGCTTCACCAGCTCAACTTCCCCTTCACTGAAAAGCAATGAGACCTGCCTCCTGCCCCCAGGTCAGGCCTAAGGGACAAGCAGATGGGACTTTTACACCACTGCCCCATGCACCATCTCCCAGTGCCTATGGGAGGCTTCCTATATTGGGGCATGTTTGCACACACGAGCGTGTTTGCACACATGTGCATGTTTGCACACACGTGTGTGTTTGCTCACATATGCATGTTTGCACACACAGGCGTGTTTGCTCACATATGCATGTTTGCACACACGAGCGTGTTTGCTCACATATGCATGTTTGCACACACTGCGTATCTCTAGGACCTGCCACAGAGAGAGTAGAGCAAGACAGCATGAGAGAGAAGGAACCCTAGACTGTCATCAAGTATTCAGAACCCGTATGTGGGACAGACGCAACAAGGTTCATGACCACGCAGCCAAATTCTCCATTTTCACCCAATGTAAGTCCCATCAGTTGGCCCCTCGTCCTGGCCTCCAGAGTCTTTTGGGGTCAGAGGAAGACTGGGGCACCTGTACCCCTCGTCAGAGGAGTCCGGGGCTCTCCGGGTGAGGAAAGAAAGCAGAGAGTCTATCATCCCCAGACAAGAATCCTCTGACCTCAGGTCCATCCAGTCCCCATCGGACAAAGGGTGGGGCATGAACTGTCCCGGCCTGGGTCCCTTGGCACCAGGAGTCAACTGATCCTGGAGAATCTACTCTGAGGTAGAGGAAAGGTCATGTCCCTACTGACCCCAAAGATTAGGCCAATGGAGGTCATACAAAGAGAAAAACAGGCAGGGGTGGCCGGAAGTCAGGGTGGCTGCAGGACTCACCAGTGTCCCCTCCATTCCCTTCCCTCTTATCCCTTGTCCAGGTAAGGCCAGTTTCAAGTGGAGAAGGCCTATTTAGACAGAATAGGGGTCTCTGTGAACACCAAGCACTGCATTCATCCCAAGACCTCATGGACCTTCCATGTCCCTGTCACCTGCAACTGGTGGGTAACCAGGACAACAGTCTTCCCCTTGAGTGTCTTCTTAATGCACTCCTCGAAGACATGCTTCCCCACATGGGCATCCACAGCCGAGAGCGGGTCGTCCAGCAGGTAGAGTTGGCGGTTGGCATACACAGCACGGGCCAAGCTGATCCTCTGTCTCTGTCCGCCGGAGAGGTTGACACCCCGCTCCCCAATCTACAGACAGGGATAACGGCACAGCTCATCACTAAGTCCACCTGCCACCCTCTAGCTCTTGTTCACCAGGCGCTTCCGAAAGTTCCCCAGGTCTTCAGGGAGGAGACATGCCCTCTGATTGCCTCTGCACACAAGCTCCCCCCCCCACACACACACACACTAGACAGGGTTGACTGGAAGAACTCCATCTCCCTCACTTCGCTGAAGCGCAGTGCCAACTGTGATGGGACCCATCTGAGTAAGGGGTGCCTATTGCATGACTCCAGCTTCCCAGTCCACTGTGTATTGACACAACGAAGATTCTTTAAAATCAGGGAATTCTAGAGGAGTGAATAGTGAAAAGGAGGGAAAGAGCCTGGGGGACGGACCAGGGACCAGGGACCCCTCTGTATGTAACATGCTGTCTTGCTCACCATAAGATCCCTAAGACCCAGCACCTTATCTGAGACATGGATTAGATGCTCCGTAAACATTTATTGCAAGATGAAAAGCCTAGGTTATGTTTTTCTGGAAATCTCATCCTCCTAAGCCCAGAGTAAGTCACTGTACTCAGATGCCCAGCTACCAAGCTGGGTGCTGAGTGCTGAGTGCTGGACAAGAGAAGTAACCAATGAATCAGGAGCTCACATCTTAGAGGGAGCACTAGACACACAAAAGCAGCAGCCCGCATGTTCACAGAGCGCTAACCAAGAAGCGTTAATTGCAGCGCTTGGTGGCAAACTGCTGCTGACGGTGGAACTCCAGAGTCTTCCTGCGTGGAGCTGGGCCAGCCCCTGAAAGGCTAGAGGGTGGCTGGACACCTTGGTTGGCTGACAGGGGTGCAGAGACACAACTCGGAAGGGGAAGCCAGAGCAGCCTGTGCATTCGGAAAAGCCAGTCACTTACTCCTGACAGGCGGAGTGTGAGACCAGAAGCTCAGGCTCTCTGAGCTGGCACTGTGGGAAAGCTGGTCCTAGAGACATGGTGTGCTGGGGAGAAAAGGGAGGGCAGCACAATGGCTCTGGGTCCCCTGAATCAGCAGGCTCAACTCTGAGGGGCGGGGTCTGAAGGCGACTCAGCATTCCTGGGCTGCATGGAGCCGGGGAGGAACGGGAGCCCTGAAACTCTGGAGCACTCTGGACCACTGATTTAAGGATGGAGCTGGACCTTGAGTTTAGGAAGCAGGTGTTCAGGAACCCTTCCTGAAATGGTGGGAAGGTTGGAAGTGGGCTGTGGAAGCAACCACAATGAGTCAAACGCAAGCAGGCTTGGGTTCACCTCCACTTGGTGGACCCCAAAGAAGAATTTTTGACAGGTGGAGACTGGACTTTGCCAGCATTTCCTTGGGGCTTTCTGCCTCTGGGACATGTAGATATAGATTCAGGGTCAACTGGGCAAATGGGACTCATCTGTGCTCACCTCAGTCAGGTCTCCATAAGGGAGGCTGTTCAAGTCCTTCTGAAGACCACAGACGTGAACTGTGTGCTGATACCTGGGGCACAGAGATCAGAATGGTCAGAGAAGCACTCGGCACTGCTGCCTGGGCTGCTCCTGAAGGAACCACTGTTGCTGAGGGGTCAAAGTGAGACTCTTGCTGCTGCTATGCGCGAGGCTCACAGGCAAGTTGTCCCGAGAGCAGCGTCTCCTCGACCCCTGGGGTCTCTCTCCTTGCCTCAGAGTTGACTCCCCTTACAGGGTTCCTGTCATGTAGGGGGAAAAACTTCTCCCACAGTCTATAAAATACTAGAGGTGCCAACTGCTATCATTGCTCTTTGAGTCAAAGAAAGGGATCAAGATGTGGGCTGCAGATGACGACAGCACCTAGGAAGACACAGGGCAGAATCAAGGTCGTGATGAAAGACGGCGTGTATGTGGTGGAGCAGCATAGGGTTACGTGACTGCAAGGGCCAACCCTGACACCCTTGATGAACTCCTTCTGCTCCACAAAACTACTCTGTTCACCCATCACCCGCCATGTTGGAAAGAGGAAGAGCTGGAAATGGTCCCTACCTCTGGGGCTTCCGGGACTGTAGTGTTCCTCAGTATCACCCATTCTCAAGCCTTGGAGTTCAGACTTATGAGGAATTAGCTAGCTCTGCACAGTCTGACTGCTGGGCAAATACCTCGTCTTACTGGGCACAAGCGCACACAGCCCCAGTAGAACGCCACCTCTCAGAGCTTCTGGCTCCATACAATCCAGTGGGGTGTGCGGTCCCATAGCAAGGGAGAAGCTGACACTCCACTACTCCGCTCTGTCTTAACAGAACTGTCCTCAAGGCACCATGATGACCCAGAGCCTCAGCATCTGGCCGTTCCCTCGCACAGCTGGCATTCTTAGTGGCATTCTCATTTGCACACATCCAAGCAGCTGCTGGATCCCACACTGCGCCTGAGACTTCTGTCCCACTGGCAAGCTGCGGACCTCTACTAAGGATGGTTGGGAAGTTCATTATTGATTGATAACAGCCTTAGCCACAAACAGAGCTGTCCCACCATGCCTCCTTTGCCTTGGTGGACTGAAACTTTCTGGAACCATGAGCCAAAGAAGCCTTTCCTCCATTAAGTTGCTTCTGTCAGGCCGTCTGTCACACGATGCTAAAGTAACTCATATAAGCACATGAGGAGCAATATCCGTGTTCCTTATGGTGCCCTGCACATGACAGGCATTCGGCTAATATTTTCTACCTTCACCTTTTTATTGATCAGCTAAGAAATTGTCCCTCCAGCCTGCTTCTGTGGAAAGCAAAGGCATTCCAGGGAGGGACAGTGTAGGCATAGGCAAAGGGGTGTGGCCATGAGACACTGAGCAGAACTGTTTGGTACATACCAAGGACTCCCACCACTGATCAGAATCTCCTGTCATATGTGAGCCTTCTGTTGATGACATCACATCCAGGGAAAGAGGAGGAAGAGCCACAGACTTCCTGCTGGGAAGACACCTGCTGACCAATGCCACCCTATAGCTTAACGGAGTCTGTGGGCTCAGATAATAAGGAAAGTCCAAACCACAACTGGGCTCTTGAACCTGACTCTTCCTCCTTCAGTCCTGTGGTGTTTGGGGATGTTTTTGAGTGACCTGCTATAAGCAGCCTCAACGGAAACAAGTGATGCCTGCACAGGTCCAAGACTCAGGCTTTGTGGGCACTCAACTCAGCTCTCTGGACTTCAGCTTCCCCATCAGGGAAATAGGGTCTACCGCCTGGCTCTCCCTAAAGAAAATTGGGATGGGACTTATCTGAGGCAAGGAGACCTAAGAAGACATTACTTCCCAGAGCTTAGAGATAATGGCCCAACATGTCTCAAAGATTTATAACCAGAAGTTTCCATTTTATTTCATCAGACCATCTGAGGACACTAACAACAATGTACCTGGCTGGTGCCCACGTGAATTAATCATGTGAGCAATGACTAATCGCACGCCTTCTGCTCGTGATCCTAAGCAAAGTTTTAGTTACTTAGCCTAAATCAAAATTGCAAGGCTCATTTTTCTCCAGTCAGACAACATATGCCCCTGTTACAGAGAACCTCAGAGCATATGGTACTCTGCCCTGGGAACGAACTGACAACTACATCCTCTTCCCGGCAGGCCATGTGGTCGCAGGTCTGCAGAACAACATGCTTCTCCTGAACTCCTGGGTCAGAAAAAGAAGATCCTGCTCCGGGGCAGAGCCCATGAATGTTTCATCAAAACGCATTGAAGAAACCCACTTAAGTAAACCATTGCTAGTGGCATCCGCAGCCGAAGCTGGGTGGACCAGCTACCACCATGCCGGACACAGCCACGTTAGTAATACCTTTGGTGATTGTACTTCTCT
>NW_004949113.1:2720879-2747976 GCF_000317375.1 Microtus ochrogaster
CAGCCACGTTAGTAATACCTTTGGTGATTGTACTTCTCTCCAAACAGTATGTTCTCCCTCACGTTCCCGTGAAAGATCCACGCTTGCTGAGACACATAAGCCAAAGGTCCGTTGACAGCCACGACCCCTTTCTGTAACTGCATCTAGAACAACAGTCATGGGGGAGCCTTAGAAGACACATCCCAGAGTCCCTCCCAAATGCCACCCTCTTACCGTACGAGCATTCGTCACGTGGATATAAGGGGATTGGCGGGCGTCTCATCCACACCCTGTAAGCCCAACTGTGCAGTCGAGGGTCTATAGGCGGGACACGTGCAAGGGCGAGGCAGGAAATTCGGGGAACAGGGAGAAAGTAAAGAGTCTTACTGCCAACTGGAGGATACAGGCTACAGCAAGATGCCTTAAGGAAGAGCAACGAGATCTCCTTCCCCCCGGGTGTGCCGAATGGATCCAACTCTCCCTAGCCTGGTTCCTGGGAGCAGAGCACAGCCTATACCCCTGGGGTGGAGACTCCAGTATGGCCCACTTCAAAGAAGTAGCTCTGACTCAGTTGCATGGATGAAACCGTGCAAGAATTCAGACCCTATGGGACCAGAACTCTCCCCCCCCCCCCAAAAAGAGTGGGAAACCCTGTTTCGTGAGGAACTTTGGGACCTTGATAACACTGAGTGACCCCATTAGAAAGCATGCGAGGCCCTGCTTGTGATGCTGAGTAAATACAGGCGGTTAACCTGACCCCACGCGGTATGCTTCTGATAGACAACAGCAGACAGCAGTGGCAATGAACAACCAACCCTCTCCGTAGAGGAGATTCATAGGGAAAAGCATGACACTTGGGGCAGATGACCGTGGGGTGGTGGCAGCATGGCTGAGCAGGGACAGTGTCACATGGTGCAGTACTATTTTGAAACCCCTGGGAGTGGTTGAAGGGGCCTGGAGTTAGACTTGGAAAAGAGATGATGTCGTTAGCAAGAGTAGATCTAAAATCATAGGTTCCTTCCAGGCGCTGTGCTGAGCCGGCTGAAGCTGTGACCGGGCTCGAGGACTCAGCTCTGGCTGCATGTCCACTCCCTTTGCTAACCCTCGCCACAGCCCTCCTTGGCCATTTTGTAGAAGGCACGGTCCAGAGAGGTCAATCTCTTTGTCCAAAGGGAACTGGTGAGCATGCAACTGAGGCAAAGTGGCGTGACCCTGCAATCTAGAACATACTAGCTTAGACCCCCATCCCCCGCCCGCCACCACTCTACCACTCCCTTGGTCACGGGAAAGCGCCAGATTCCCTCACTGTTTCCTGGATGATAGGCTCTATCTTCTCTGAGATGCTCCCAAGGGATAAATCAGAGGTTAGACATTAGAAGGAGGCCAGTTTCCTTGCAAGAGATATTGACACACCGCAGAAGGGACTGGCTGCGAATGGATGAGCTGCCAATGCCGAAGTCTGAGTGTAGCTCGGCTAAGTCAGCTCCTGCATTGCTGGAAGACCCGCGCTGATGGGTGGAGAGTGGGGCTGGTTTCCAGTGTATCACTGACTCTGAGGTCCTCACAGAAGCACACACACTTAGCAGCCAGAGCCTACCCGACCCAGGCCCTGCCTCACCTCCAGGAAGGGACATAATCACAGTCATCTCCCTGCCGAGTCAAGGGATGTCAGAGAAGCCAATCACACTGGCACTTAGAAGACTCATGCTCCCATTCTGGTGGAGCCCTGCTAAGCCTCTTTATTCCTTCACAAGTCCCCTAAGCTCTTTAAGCAATGGGAGGCAACCCCAGCTCAATCAGTCTTCCCTTTAGGAACAACAGTAGGCAGAAGGAAGAGTTAATTCCCCAACCTCCTCCAAACATGTCTTACTCATTTAGGGTGACGCTTGTAAACTATGACAATCATGAAGGCCACCTGTGACTACAGGAAGTTGCCTTACCACCTTCTTAGGCTCTCACAGTGAGAAGTGGCAGAAACAGGTCAAGATCTAGGAACCTCCCTCTTCCGATACAAAGTGTTCAGAGCAGCTGGGGTCACACTGCTGCCTCTAGGCATTCAGTGAGTCACCCTTACTCAAGGCTCTCAAGCAGGAATCAAAGTTTTAAAAGCAAGCAATCAAAAATTCATCGAAAGTTCCCATGAGTCCCAGTTCCTTCATTCCCCACCAAGCTGCTTTTCCGGGTTTTATAAGCCAGGACAGCTATGGGAGAAGCCACAGATTTAATAATCCATCTCTTGGTTGGACCAACATGGAGCTGAAGGCAAGGAAGCAATCACTGTTTAACTCCTGTCCTCGGGAGGTAAAGCTAAAGATGTGAGAAAATCCTGGCCCGTGTTTAGCCAAGCAGGGAGCTGTCAAATGCATCAACCCAAGGGAATCAACAGCACTCACGTTAGCCATGTGCAGCCAAACCTGACCACTGTTCTACAGGCTCGTTAAGTCCCCTGAGTCTACAGCAAGGAAATCCTTCCAGTCTCCTGTCAATGTAGTCTCCCCAGCTCTCACCACACACTTACCTGTCCTAGGAGAGCCGAGATGAGGGAGCTCTTCCCACTTCCAACATTGCCGCATATCCCCAAGACCTTCCCCTGTCACAGAAGAGAGATAAGACAGTTACCCCCCCACACACACACACCCACACACACACACACACATTGTCAGGGGTCTTGGGCTGTATGCTGACCAGGCCAGGCAGGACAAGGTGGCAGCTGCAGCCTGAGCCTTTGTGCCTGTGCACAGCTTGGAAGGACGCAGAGAAGAGAGTTTTAATTAAGAGCCGTCCCTCGGGCTGCAGAGTACCCAGAGGGCTTCCGGAAATCCTGTTCACACATTGATGTGAAACAGTCTTGTGCCAGTTCAGGAGGCACGGGCCTGGCTATGAGGGCTGTCCTGTGCCCAGGGGCCGAGGACGTGAGTCTAATGACAGGGAAAGGGGCATGTGACCCAGGGAGACACAGGACATCTTGGAAAGACAGAGAGCTGGGAGATTTCAGAAGTCATTTTTTAAGTAATCTTTTATCATAACAACTCAATTTAGAACTCCAAGTTTTTCCCACTATTTCCACAGAATGGCTGAATAGCTGTCGGTGTGCCAGCTCAGCCATTAAATTGTCACTGAGTACCCGTGGCACACCAGGCACTGTACTGAGCACCAGCGGTCACCCTGGCTCCACGGTCACCATGGAGGACATTGTAGATCCTAGGGAAATCGCAGCCGCCCAGAGGACGAACATAACAGGTGGGTCCTGTGTTGGCCCCACAGGGCTTGGGGTTCAGTTGGAGATGGACGAAGGGGAGGACTGAAATGGAGCTTGTCAAATGTGTCTCCTGGAAAGGGTGATGAGAGGGTGGGACCGAAGGAACAAGGGACAGTTCCTAGAAAGCTGACCCATTCCTTTGTGCTGGCCCAGCAGCACCTGCTGCGTGAGCCTTGGAGTGGAAGCAGCTTGTCTGGGAGGTGCAGGCAGCACCGGGAGAGAGGAGGATGATTCAGGCCAAGAATGACACCCCTAAACCATGCTCTGTTAAATTAGCCCAGACGGGAGGCAAATGAAGCTCCAGTCTGCAGAGAAGCTCCAGCAACTCTGGGAAAGTGAGCATAGATTCGGATGACACCCCAACACCCCTCCACTGCCTGTCAAAGTCTTAGACTCTGTGGGGGGAAGGTGGAAATGTACACTTAAAGCTCCCAAGTGAGGGCATGAGCCATGGGACAACACTTGTCACAGGTGACATTGAGCAAGACCTGAAAGGGGCAAGGCAGGGGTCACATAGCCCTCTGGGGTATCCCCAGAGGGAGAGAGGTGGATAGTCTGTCTGCTTCTGTGTCTGAACAGAGGTTGCACATGGAACATTCCAGAAACAGACCTGCTGCAACCCTTTAAAACAGAGAGCCATTCAGTATGGAGCCGAATATGACTCCTTTCCCACGCCAAACTAGATTAGATAAGCTAGACCTTCTGTCACACCTGGCATGGTGTCTGTCATCAATAACTTCTTTAACTCATCTTTATGGAATCTCACAGACCATGATCAGGACAGATGGAGTCCCTGTCCCACGGAACCCATGGTGTCAAAGCTGCAAGTATGTGAAGCTGGTCCTGTAAATCACAGTAGCTCTTCAAGATGATGAGGCCAGTTATGGAGCCTTGGTGGAGGTCAGCTTCATGGAGGCTTCCATATAAGACTCTATTGGGTCCTGACCTTTCTTTGGGGAAAGGCAAGAGCCTCCAAGGCCCATTTTTTTTTCAGAATGAGCCCCAGGAGGCCTGCATCTTCTGGGTGTCTCGTTATTTCCTTCTCAGCCACCAAACATTATTAAGAACCTTGCACCAGGTGTGGGCTCGGGGCTAAGGGTGTAACTCGGAATAGCATGCCCTGATCTCATCCTGGAGGACAGCGACTAATGGAATCATGGAGCTAAATTTGGAGCCATGCAGACGGCCTGAATTTAGAACTTGTAAGGGCAACACTTAGGCTCGCTGTGATTCTTAAAAAGAAGGAGGGTAGCGGTTGCTAATGGCAGCTGGAGCTCACCGTGAGCTAAGCATTTTGAATGCAGCTTCTCTGCTCTCACAACCAACGTGTGAAGAGGACAGGCAAAGAGACAGACTCTTCAGAGCTGAGGCTACACGTAAGTGGCTGGGGCCTGGAACTACTTCACAAAATGCTGCCTGGGCCCTTGATGCATGTTGTGAAAATGTATTGCTGAGATTGGTGTAATAAAAAAAAAAACTGACCGGCCAATAGCTAGGCAGGAGGTATAGGTGGGACTTCTGGACACAGAGAGAGACAGAGACAGAGACAGAGAGAGAGAACTGGAGGAAGCAGCAGGGGCAGGTATGGAGAGATGAGGTAATGAGCCACGTGACAGAACATAGATTAAAATAAATGGGTTAATTTAAGATATAAGAACCAGCAGGAAAAGCCTAAGTTAAGGCCACCAAGATTTTGTAACTAATAATAAGTCTCCATGTCATTTCTCGTGAGCCGGTGACCCAGAGAAAACCGCAGATGCACAAATCCAGACATTACCATCTACGGAAGATAGAACGGTGCACAGCAGTTAGAGGACTACAAAGAGCTTCCTTAGGTGACAGCAGTTTTCTGAGCTGTCTGAAGAAATTCGGGTGCTGCCCCCAGAGGCAGGGGAGAGCTACAAGAAAGTAGTGCTTTATCTGGAGGAAAACACAACCGAGATCCGAGCTCCATGGCACTGGGCCCACCAAACATTAGATACCATTTCCAGGAAGTATGTAGCAGATGGTCTTGCTAGCTGCAAGAGGGGCCAGTCTTTGGCTACGGAGCTTCTCCTTCTGCAGTATTTGCGTGGGGAAAAGCGGTCAACGAGATGGGAGATTATACATCACTAGGAACAAGATTAACGCTGAGTCTGCAGCAGCAAAATCAACGCCACCTTCTCAATGCCATTGTCAGGTTCCCAGTGTAAGAAGATGCAGACAGGAGGAGCAAAAGGAGGCCAAGTGCTCCTTGGACTACAATGCTCACTCTTTTGTTTTGTTTTTTTTGTATTTTGAGACAGAGTTTCGCTATAGTTTTGGAGCCTGTTCTGGAACTAGCTCTTGTATATTAGGTTGGCCTTGAACTCACAGAAATCCACCCGCCTCTGCCTCCCAAGTACTGGGATTAAAGGCGTGTGCCACCACCATCCAGCTCAATGCTCACTCTTGAGGGAAGAAAGGACCATGGTGCCTGGCTGGCTTAGAAAACTCAGTCCCACCCCCTTGCCGGACTGGTTAAACAAACAAACAGAAAACGTTGCACTGTATTTTGTACAAAAGCAGGATTTTGTGGTGAGCAAGAGTAAGGTTGGGGGAAGAGGGGGAGCTGAGTTCAGACTAGAGGCAGAGGCAGGACAAAGATGAGGACCTGAATAACCTGGACCTTACAGTGAGATCCTTCCTGTCTTGAAACAAACGAACAAACAAAGAACACAGATTGAGTTAGAAGCCACAAGGGTGCAGTCTTCCTCCAGTTGCTGGCTGGTCCTTGTTATTCAGCTGTCTTGTGCCTCAGTTTCCTCAGTCATGAGATAGAGCAGTGGTTGGACTGCCTTCACTAGAGGCCCACAGCCTGATCTTGAACTGTACTCTCCAAAACTGAGTCAAAAGTCTCCTCTCTCTCCTCCCTCTCTCTCTCTCTCTCTCTCTCTCTCTGTATCTCTCTCTCTCTCTCTCTCTCTCTCTCCCCTCCTCCTCTCTGCTCTCTGTCTCCCTCTTACCCCATCCCCAGTGTAAGCCAGAAGAGACATGGTGTTTTTTCCTCTATCACCTTTCACCTTATATTTTGATATAAAGTCTCTCACTGACCCTGATTTGGTTATATGAACCCAGGGATCCCCGTGTCCCTGCCTCTCCAGTGCTGGGATTTCAGGCATGCGCGGCTGTACCTAGCTTTTTATATAGGTACTGGGGCTCCCAACTCAAGTCCTTAGGTTCGCACGGCAAGCACTTCACCAATGAGCCATCTCCCCAGACTCCCAAAGCTTAGCCCGTCATTAATTACAGTGATACAAAACTGACCAACACACCTACCTTTCTCACCACAAAGCTGATGTTGTGTAGAACTGACTTGGGGCCACCACTTTGCCACTCGGGGCTAGCAACTCCCTGCGCTGACGGACTTGGCTCACTGTACAGCTCTTGCCTCTGTTTCTTGAAAATAGACCTTTTCTGATCTTGGGCCTTGGATGAGTCACTTCTCCTGTTGACTTCTTGCTCCCATGTCAGGGTGGCATTTGCTAAAAGCAGGATAGTGTCCGGGTCTTCCGGTTGGGTGATGTAAGATGGGGGACTTTTGGCTATGAGAATTTTCTAAGATGAAAGAGACAACAGTAAATGGGCAGATGTCATGCATTTGTTATCCGTCCTCCCAATACATCTTCTAATGATCCCCAAATTATACTCTTGACATTTCTACCTAGGACATTCAGGACTGACCCGAAATTATTCCCCCAGGAGCACTGAAGCAGAAATAGTCCACACACTCAAAATATCTGGGACAGGTGTCTTTTAACCCAGAGACCTATGTAGGTCACCCACATTGGAGAATGCTGATCGAGCTATATTTCATCCTCATCTGCCCGTGAGGGATGGGTTTCACTGTTTGACAATGAAACATAAGAAACCAGGGTCCCTGTTCGGTCTCTTTGTTCTCTTCACCACTCCACTCAACAAAACATTTGCGAGTTACTAAATGGTCTGTGTCAGCCTGTGGGGTAGAAGTAGAAACACACTCATCAATAAGGAAGAACTCCCGACCTTGAAAAACTTGTTTGTGAGAGGGGGACATGAAGGATCAGTGCAGTGCAGTGTTGTGGCCAGAGAAGGGACACATGATTCCCCTCTTTGGAGGTCCATGTGTTTGGTGCCCGAGCTGAGTCTGTGTAGGCACCGTACAGGCAGAGAAGAGGCAGGGGGGGAAAGCAGGAAGCGTGAGTCGAGGCCACATGGCACACAAGGAAGCTTGTAAAGCATGGTCGGGGTAGGTGGGCAGGAAATAAGCCATGGACTTGATGGGATTGGTGACTCACAGAGCTCAAGGCAGAAACAGGACAGGAAACAAAGGTGGAGAAACTGCGGAGCCAGAGATAAGGGCTCAGGTGCAGTCCAGGAAGAGACAAGAGTTCACAGATTCCATGCGGCTGAGTGCTGGCTGGCACGCCAGTAATTCAATGACTCTTTGGGAGCTGAGCATAACGATAATTTGAGGAAGGCAGCTTTGGAAACGGAGGACTGGTCTATAAGTCACTGTGAGCTCAGAGGGCAAAGGATGGAGACTTTAATGAAGGTGGTGGAACAGTGCGAAGGTTGAGGATTGAAGAAATAGCACCCTTCCTTGAATCTAAACCACCTTTCCTTGTCTTCCAGTATGGGGATACAGAGTGAAGGAAGCACTGTTGATTCTTGTACCTATAGGGGCAACAGAGAGTCTGGTGGTCCCGTCTTACAAGAGTGCCTCTCTTCTCATCGCGTGGACAGTCTCTACAGGACTCTAGACCATTGAGAAGCAAAAAAAAGTGGGTGCAGGGACACAGGATGCTTGAGATAACTCCAGATTTCACAGACAACTGTCATTCCATGGGCAAGATTGTCCTTCTCCTTGTGCTGCCTATACCTCAAGCCATGAAAAGCCATTCTTGCTTCTCACTTTCACCTTACCATGTACATAACGTACTAGAGCAGTTGGTCCTGTACCAGAACGAGAGCTCCTAAGGATAAAGACTATCTCTCTCTTCCCTCTTTTCATTACTTACATGCCTCAGACTGTCTTTGATGGATAGATAGATAGAGTGCCTAAACAATGACCCTGAGGAGTGGTGCACATCCACACACTCGTCACAGGACAAACAGGGGCTGACTCAGTGCAAAGGCCATTTGCACTGCTGGAGCAAATTAGAATCATGCCTCGCACGAGCCGGGGAGGTTAGGAGCACTCCCCCTGTGACTATTTTGTCATCTCCCCCACCATCAGCCCTCCTTCGAAACTGTCCCTACTCATTCTCCCTCTGCACACTGACTATTCCGGCTTCATGTCCACGCAGCCACAGGCCTGCCTGACCAAGCCCCCCAGTAGACCTGAACAGCATCCCCCCTTCCAAGCATCACCCCCCCCCAGAAATGAGATCTCTTCCCTACTCACCCAGTGTTAGTTATACCTTCATTCTCTTTAGAGAGACACTGGCTTCGGCCACTGCTTTGACCGAGAAAGGCAAGATTGCAATTGAAAACTTCATTACATTAAACATGGCAATCACACTAAAGGCCTGAAGAAGGAAAGAGAGGATCGCAGGTTTAGGGCTGCAAGTTACTTTGGCTCCAAGCTGTTCTATCCATGGGGGTCTGTACTTACTAACCTAAGAAACAGTGGCACAGTTGGGATTCACAGAGGAACGCTTTTTCATTTCATGGCTCAGAAACCATGAGCTGGCAATGTGGGGGCGAGCAGTGATTTTGTAATCTATCTCGCTTTGGGAATTTTCACAAGAATGGTGGGAAATGTACCCCCTTGTCAATTCATAAGGAAGACTATCCCCTAGCTAGCTTCATGCATATCCATCCATAGCATGTCTTTCTTCAAACCAAGACCGCTCATTCAAAGCCCTGCGTAGATTTGACTAACTCACTTCCTGCCTTAAGTCAGTCAGCAGCATCTGACCCTCTGGGGCCACAGCATCTTTCTCCAGAGTGCACAGCTCCAAAGTCGTGGACTGTAGGGGTTTTCCCTCAGAGCTCTATGCAGTATCTCTGGGTATTGGAGCGCCTCACTGAAGCTTTCCGTGGCTGCGCCGGGATGCATAATTTCATCTCTCCCTCAAATGCCATCTTCTCATGTGTCTGACTTCAACTATTAGCTTCTTTCCACCCCATTTAAGAAATTAATAACATTCTCGCCAGGCACTGGTGGCTCATGCCTTTAATCCCAGCATCCAAGGGGCAGAGATAGGTGGCTCTCTGTGAGTTTGAGGCCAGTCTGATCTATAAAGGGAGTTCCAGGACAGTCAAGCTACACAGAGAAACCCTGTCTTGAAAAACCAAAAAAGAAAGAAAGAAAGAAAGAAAGAGAGAGAGAGAGAGAGAGAGAGAGAGAGAGAAAGAAAGAAAGAAAGAAAGAAAGAAAGAAAGAAAGAAAGAAAGAAAGAAGGAAAGAAAGGAAATACAGCTTCCTCTAGCAAATCTCAAGTGATGTCTGCTGCCAAACAAACCTTCTGTGGACAGGCCCCATGTTAGAGCAAATTCCACATTGCTAAGAGGATAACAATGGATACTGCCATGACATCATTACACCTCGTCCTAACTCTCTAAATCAAAAAGTACCCCCTTGACACATACACACACACACCAAAACAAAAACCTAGATCTCAAAAGACATAGCGCACAGGCTACCTGGTAGACCTGGAAGCCAATCTCGGGTGCCATGACCCTAGCAGAGGAGGGGAACAAAAAAAGATTCTGAATCCAGAGATCTGTTTTGGATCTTGTTTTCTTCTAAACTATCATGTCAGAAAAATTAACATCCATTGGTTTCAGCTTCATTTCTTTGATGTAATAGAACTAGAGGAGAAAGTGTGTGTGTATGTGTGTGTGTGTTTGTGTGTGTGTGTGTGTGTGTATGTGCCTATGTGTGTGTGTGTGATCATCAAAAGCAGTCACAATAATTGAGCAGTGTTCTACTCAGGCAGGACACTCTTGCCACTCATCCTGGCTTTGAGTTCACAACTGGGTCCGAAGCCTTACAGTCCAAAGAGCCTGAAAATGAAACCACTCCTTTCACATACAAAAAATAATGCGTGTGTTGATGGAGTTAGCAGAGGATGGCCCAGAAAAAGCATCTGCTTTGCATCATGACCTCCCCTGAAGTCCCTGATTTAGGTGCTGTGTATGAACTTAGCTATGCTTGATCCTTGTACACACACACACACACACACACACACACACACACACACATACACACACACTTCTCCCTTGCTTTTCTAATTCTCCTCCAGCTACTTGTCCTGCAAACACTTGGTTTACTATCTTAGCTGGGCCCAGGAGCCATTTTCCCTCCAGCTCAACATTTCTTTATCTTTGACTGCACTGTTCCCTCATTAAAGGCTCGCGTGCCTTACATTCGTCCATTTGCCCTCAGAGGCTTCAGCCCTCGCCCACCTGGCCTGGGGAAGAGCAAGCAACATAGAACATGCAAGGGCCCCCAGCCCAGGATCCCCCGGACTTGATGCAAACTACTCCCCCTGCTCCCAGCTACACTGACAAGAACTAATACCAGGCTCCTTACTGATAATGACACCAAGGCCAGGTGTGGTCAATGGTCTGTCACAAGTCATAGCTGGGAAGTAGGAGGATAGACCCAGCTCTCAAGTTCAGAGGAACCTAAGTCCAACCTCAGCCGAATTCCTTTGATTTCTCCCTACCAAAGAACAATCTGATGTTCCCTGTTTATAGCACACACCACAGGAGGAAAAACAACCAAGTACTCACTAGGTTCCCTGGGGGGGGGGGGGAGAGCCAAAAACTGTGTTCCACTGTTAACAGCCACCCCTGCTCTGCTTGGACAGAGTAAGTTCCAAGGAAGGTTCTCCTGAGCGCACTGTCAGCCTAAGCTCTCGTCCACAAACTGGATGAGGTGTACGTTACAGGGCTTCCCTATAACGCACAGGTCCCCGGACTCAAACCCTAGCACTGACAACCAGGTCTGCGTTGACTGAATTAGTCCAGTGAAAGATCCTGGCATCGTTTGGTATGAGACAACTGGGAGCTGTAATGCCACGCATAACCAAGTTGGAAAGGGGCTGCTCACCGGGGCCTTGCCAAGGATAGGGGTGAGTTTGGGAGTTGTGGTTTCGGAGAGCTGGCTTTGTAGAACACGGCCCTCAGCTGAGACTGAGCTGTCTGGAAGCAGAGCATCTGCTGGGGAAACTCCTAAGGTGATGGCCTAGAGGGAGCTCTTACCACAGGGGCAGTGAGCGTGCGCTTCAGGAAGATGTGGCAGGTGAAGGTCGACACGATAGCTATGGTGGACACAATGGGAGCCAGGGCCGAGTTTCCACTTTGGACATAGCCAGCCTTTTTCAGTAAATTTTTCTCTCTCTTTCTTATATCTGCAAAAGAGAAGGCAATCGGGGGTGATTTTATTTCGCGTGCCAAATCCTAACATTAAGAAACACATCCCTCCCAGGCTGCGGAAAAGGCTCAAAAGGCAAAAATGTGTTGCCATGTGAGTGTTATGACCAGAATTTGGGTCCTGAGATCCCACCTAAAATCTGTACAGGAAGGGTTACTGCCTGACATCCTGGCACTCAGAAGACAGAGCAGTGAGTCTCTGGAACAAGCTGGTTAGCTAGACTAGCCAGGATAGTAGGTT
Organism: Microtus ochrogaster; assembly: GCF_000317375.1. Classification (NCBI taxonomy): domain Eukaryota; kingdom Metazoa; phylum Chordata; class Mammalia; order Rodentia; family Cricetidae; genus Microtus; species Microtus ochrogaster. The sequence goes on from NW_004949113.1 coordinate 2,732,744, forward strand.
CCAGGTTCAGTGAGAGACCCTGCCTCTATGGATATGGTGAAGAGAGATCAAGGAAGACATCACCAAATGTCAGCTTCAGGCTTCCACATACATGCACTCATACATACAGAAGCATGCATACATACTACAAACTACATACACACACACACCCTCGCACAAGCAAAAAGAAAGATAGATATGCAGGCTTGAATGAGAAAGGCCCCTATACGTGTGTATGGTTGAATGCTTGGTCCCAGTTAGTGGAACAGTTTGAGAAGGATTAGGAGCTGTGGCCTTGCTGGAGTAGATGGGGCCCTTATTGAAGCAGGTGTGTCACTGCAGGTTGGCTCTGAGGTTTCAAAAACCCATGCCAGGCCCAGTCTTGTCCATGCCCTCCCTGCCGCCCACAGATCAGGATGTAAACTCTCAGCTACTGCCCCAGCACCATACCTGCCTACCTGCCATGATTCTCCCCGCCATAACGATCGCGGACCAACACTTTGAAACTGTAAACAAGTTCCTAGTTAAATTATCTCTCCTAAGAGCTGCCTTAGCAGCAATAGAATAGTTAACAATACAATGAAAAGACACAAATTATTTTTGCCTGATTCTCCTCCAAATGAGGGTGAAATGTAAAATGTCAAAACCCCAGGACATAAACCCAGCAGCAGCAGGCTCTCAGCGCTCCTGCAAGCTGGTGGTTTCCGAGATCCCTTCCTCCATAGACTGAGCCATAAACCCGATGTCTACAGGGGTCTGACCAGGACTACACACAATAAGAGTGAGCATAGCTGAGCCCAGAGCAAGAGTGTAGAGCATGAAGAATAAAAAGTTCTGTCTGAGCCCAGGGAGCCTCATGCGGCTTGCTCTTCAACTGTCCAGACTCCATGGTTGAATTTTTATATGCTAGCTCCCTAAGTTTAGATGCAGGGAAGGAGTTAAAAAAGGATGTCTGTAAGTATTGCAGAGTCACAGGCACCTCTAGTTGCCTAGAGACTTCCAAAGTGGGGCCCCTGCCAGGTGTCCCAGGACTCTGCACTACTCCCCTGGGTTTTATAGGAATCAACCTAATGCTAGGCAAAAGCACTATCACACAAGCGCTGTGGCCGCCGCGTATTGTCCTTACCTCACCAGGTCCCAAATTCTTCTAACTACTAGGACAAGGAGAAGCCAGTTCTGGACACAACAGGACCTGCTCAGCAGGGGAAGTTGTTTTCCATTTCAGTATTGAATCCGGGGCTCTACTGTTCAGGAGCCTTTCACCTCAAGAACCCACAGCGTTCGCACCTCGGCTTCTACCAGGGGGCTTCCCATCAGCCTTCACTGCCAAGCTTCTCTCTGTTCATTGGCTGTACTCTCCCAACTTTACCTTACAGAATGGTCTGTCAACCATATTTTCAACCATTCGGGGAGTTGCATTTGGTGTCTACTATACGACAGGTGCTATGCCTTGGGCTGGGGACACAGAGGAAGCAGAGTCACAGCCCTCTCCCAGTGAAGAAGATGGGCAATAAGGAAAAATAGAAGTAAATGCGTGCAATTCCACCATTTGGGAAGCTGAGGTAAAAGGATCTGGGCGTGGAGGCCAGCATGGGCTAGGCAGCCCTAAAACACTGTTGTAAAAGGAAAACAACGGTGATAATAAAACCAAAGTGTGTTGGGTGGCCAAAAAGAATTAGCCAGAGCTAAGTGATGATAAAGGGACACTGGCAGGGTGTGAACATGCTTTGGAACCCTGGTCCAGTGGTCTCTGGAAGCCAGCAATTGGGGGGAGACCGAAGGCAAACACAAAGCCTAAAGAAACACCTAACAGAGGAAACAGCAGGGCAAGGAGCTTGAAACATGAAGGAGTATGGCGTGATGCTCCTGAGACAAACAGAGGTCCTCATGACTGGAGTAAAGTCACCAAAGGTAACGTAACGGGAAAATGAGGTCCCCAGATGCCAGATCTACTGAGCCAAGGAAGGAGTTGGATTTCACTAGAAGGATCTAAATTTGAATGCTCTGAGTGAGTTAAGAAATTAAGGAATTTTAGCAGGGGAGAGGCAGTGACTGGTACTTTAAAATGTCACTCTGGAGGAAGAAGGGTGGCTTCTGCGAAGTGAGAGGTGGCTGCTGGGAATTGAGAGGTAGCTGCTGGGTGGCTTCTGAGTGGCTGCTGGGGGCGAGAGGTGGGCTGCTGCTGCTTCTGCATGACCTCTGAGGGGAGACTGGCTTGGCCCAGGACAGTCATGGGATGGAGAGAAGCAGATGGGTTCTGGGTATGTCTGGAGCCAACAAACATAGGGGCTATTTTTGAGCTAAACTCTGCACTTCCTCCTGAACCTTAACAGTGGAAATCCCTTTCCCAGCCATTTGGGCAGCTCCAGTGGTCTGCAAATGGTAGGAATTTGATCTATAGTCATTGAACCACTCTGACTTGAGCTACACTGAAGTGGGTTACGTTGAATTAAGTCCAATGGAATCAGAATGACGTGAAATGAAATGAAATTGAATTAAATTTAGAGTGTGAAGGAAATATTTCTGCACCTTCAAAGACGGGTTATTGAGTGGCTGGTGTTCCAGCCAGGGGATCTGCATCAATGAGGGACAGATTTTCTCCTGTCTTAGGGGCGAGGTTTGTTTCTTTGACATTATCTCTGGGGGTTGTTTTGTTTTGTTTTGCTCAGGGTGAAGGGACCCAATGTCTCACTGTGCAGTCCAAGCCACTACAAGCCTTGCAATCCTCCTGCCTCGTCTCCTAAGAACTGAAGTATAGGCCTGCACCACCACACGGGCCGAAGCAGGTTTTCCAAACCAGTCCCCAAAACACAAGTACAGCTTCCCCCCAATTTTTCGCTGATGCCTAGACATGAGGGCAGATCCTAGAGCTGACAGGAGCAGTGACTCTGGCCCTGGAGTGACCCCACCTGAAGTCACATCGGCAACTCTGTAATTGTCCCCGCAGTCAAGGTGTCCACTTAGTGGTACAACCCCTGCAGCTGCTGAAGGACAGCAGGAGAGCCTCCTGCCTCCTCACAGAGAAGGTTGGGGATTGCCTGCTACAGCCTGGCCGCCCTTCTCAAGGGGTCCAGTGCATCTCGGAGCTGGGTATTTTGGGGGTCTGTGTCAGTTAGGGAAGGACACTTGTGATGGACAAGCCTGTAGGGCATCGGCTTCAAAGCAAAGTATACATGCAGGAGCGGGTGTGGGAACAGGAGTGGCAGGCCTGGACAGCCCCACCCTGTGTGAACTTCACTCAAGAGACCTTCTATCCCCTGCTAACTCTCCTGAGGGGCTACCCCTGTCCCCACCTTAGGGGAGCCGGTCTGACCTTCCATGGACCTCCAGGGTCTACAGGGAAGGGAGAATCCTGGGTTCCATCTGAGAGCCAGAAAAGCTATGCTTCCGTTAGAAGAGATCTGGAGTCCCTGAGTCTTTGGAGTGTGGGGAGGGAAACTGCTTGAGGCAAAGGCCATAAACCCTGCAGCTCTCCAGTGCCCTCTCGGGAGCCCTGCCAGTGGGTTCTCCAGCCTGGCTTGGGGTGGGACTGACTGAGTGACAGGAGGAAGGGAAGAAGGGCATAGACTCTCCCCAGCTCTGCCCTAAGTAAAACAATGCTGGGGAGGGAAAGTTTACATTTAGATTTGTCTGAAAAAAGCTTAATATCACCTGGAAAAAAAAAGTCTACAAATGCATCCTCATAGCTGCTCAAGAAACACTGTGTCAGTGGGCCATTTAAGGACAAAAAGTCACTGGGATCAAGGAGAGATGGTGTGTGTGTGTGTGTGTGTGTGTGTGTGTGTGTGTGTGTGTGTGTGTGATGTGGGGGGGCGTATGTGCGGTGTGTGTATGTGGTAATGTGTGTATGTGTGTGTGGTATGTATGTGAGTGTGGTGTGTGAGGGGTGTAGTGTGTGTATATTGGTGTGTGATGTGTAATTTGTGTGTGGAGTGGGGGGTGTATTGTGATGTGTGTATGTGGTAATTTGTGTATGTGTGTATGTGAGTGTGGTGTGTGAGGGGTGTAGTTGTGTATATTTGTATGTGGTGTGTGATTTGTGTGTGTGTGGTGTGTGTGTGTATATGAGTGTGGTGTGTGAGGGGTGTAGTGTGTGTATATTTGTGTGTGGTGTGTGATTTGTGTGTGGTGTGAGGAGTGTGTATGTGTGGTGTGTGTATGTGTGTGGGGTGTTTGTGTGTGGTGGTATGTGTATATTTGTGTGGTGTATGAACGGTGTAGTGTGTGTATGTTTGTGTGTGATGTGATTTGTGTGGTATGTGATTTGTGTGGTATGTGATGTGTGGTGTGGTGTGTGTGTGTGTATGTGTAAACATCTTCTAAGTCAAGGAAATAGCCTGACACAGCTCCTTTACCGCTCCAATATGTTTGTGGATTATTTTTGTAAGGGCAACTGGCCAACACTTCACTTTCTGTGCCCTAGAAAACGTGAAACCATATGCTACTCACCCTTGGGTTCATTAGAACAGATGTCTGGGTCTATTAAAAAATTGCTACAATCCTTGAAAATAATCCTCTGACCTACAAGAGTACCTTCAGCGCCCTGCCCCTGCCCCCGGCTGCAATGCCTAGTCCTGCAGAGCCTTAGGAACCCCTTAAAAGAGCACATTCTACCCATGTAAGTGCTTCGTGAAGCAGCTGCTCATCTTACCGTGAATTGTGTTTATAAATGATTTCTCCCAGGCGTACATTTTAATCAGCTTGATGCAGGTTAGAAACTCATTCATCGTCTGAACTCGCTTGTCCGTCACTGAAATTGCGGATCTTCGGAACGCTGAATTGAGCTTGGCCATAAACATCTGAAATCAAGGTACAAGCAACTGTGTTCAGGGAGAACTGCTGAATTGCAGTTGGCCTAAAAATGCAGGGATCAGAGGATAGCGCCAAGTCGAGCTCTAAGGGGCCTTGGCTGGGAGGCTCAGGCTGGTCCTGCCTCTGCCCTGTGGCAACTGCCTTGGCCTGGAGGAAACCACTGGGCGTCTGCCACATGATAGAATGAAGGGCAGGAGAATGGGAACTTTGGCAAACGGCACGAGCATCCTTCCCAGGGCACTCAAATTCAAGTTCTTAGAGAATGACACAGAGCCAGCCGAAGACGAACACCTGTGCTCATGGAGGTGTGGGCTTTGGGTGCGTGTTGCAGAAATGAAGCCCTCCACTCAACTCAGCAAAAGCGTACAGGCCAATTACAAATGCCAAGTATTTTACACTGCGCAGCCCTGACTTACCTGGATGGGGATGAATATGATATACACGCATATCCCGACAAGAGCTGTGGACCCCAGAATGAAAAAGGCATACACCGCACAAACGACCATTAAGATGGGGATGGTGGCTGGCAAGGGACAAAACAAGGCAGCCTCAAACAAGGAATAACTATCACTTGATAGTATATTGAGCACCTAGAAAGAAAGCACATAGGTTCAGGCTTGGGACCCTTCTGGAAGCTAGAAGGAGGTGGGGCACATCAAGGGACCAATGAGATGAGTTGTGTGGTCTCACTCTGCCATGACTTCGGATGGCCAGTTTCTTAGAACTGAAGATCCCAAAGAGGAGAACTACAAAGAGATACGATGGGGTTCGGTAGCACACTGGGCCCTATTTATATCTTGATTAACACAGTTCTGCTTTACTCGAGGTGCCAACATGCCCAACTAAAAGACTACTCCCTTATGGGTATGGTGGCTCATGCACGTGATTCCAACACCTGGGAGGATCTTGAGTCAGGGCCAGCTTGGACTCCATAGTGAGACCATGTCTCCAAACACTCATGGAAGAAAAGGGAAAGAGATGAAGGGAGGGGAGGAAAAAGGGAGGGAGGAACAGACCTTTCTGCCTCCTTTGTGCAGAGTGTGGCCATGTGACTGTGGAGTTGAAAAGTGACAGGTGAGCCAAAGAATAGAATGGGACCTGGGGAAGAGATTTTAAAGGAAGACACGTTGTTTGTGTTTTTCTCTCCCTCCTGCTGACCTTCTGAAAATGTTGGTGTGGCTGGATTTCTTGCAACCATCCTGAGCCATTAGGAGAGACAAGCAACAAAAAAATGATGAAGGAAGGGTCGCAAAGCATCCCCCCATCCCTGAATTGCCTTCTTCTAAACTCCTTTTAGATAAAGTAAGATAAATCCTTTCATTTTATTTTATAAAAACAGGGTCTTGTGTATCCCAGGCCGACCTCAGATTTGCAGTGCAGCTCAGCATGACCTTGAATTTCTGATCCTCCTGCCTCCCTTATGGGTATGGTGGCTCATGCACGTGATTCCAACACCTGGGAGGATCTTGAGTCAGGGCCAGCTTGGACTCCATAGTGAGACCATGTCTCCAAACTGCTGGAGTTGCTGGGACAAACCACCACACCTGGTCTGCGTGGTGCTGGCGATGGAACCCAGAGCTCTGTACAACATTCTGCTCAGCCCTGTCCCCAGCCTGGGTTTCATTCCATAGGCAATCTACTCATAATTGACATAAGATGGTTTGAATACTCTCAAGGAGAAACTGGGAAAGAGAAGCAAGTCCTTTCTCCAAATACCACGTGGGGTTTCCTTGACTAGGGAGTTTTTCTTGAGTAAGCAGCAAGGATTTCATTACTAAAGATTAAGGGCTTGAGAAAATGTCAACTCTGAAGGACAGTGCACATGGTTCTATAGTATATCTTTGGCACCAGAGATCTTACATAATTGGAATATTTTTTCCAGAAAGAAACAAGTTCTCACTAATAGCCTCTTCCTCTATCTCCTGAGTACTGGGATTATAGGCATGCACTCTCCTTAGCTTGTCCGGCAGCTTCCCCAAATTCCTATAGTGTGTTCTATAAAGTTTTATGGTCCTCACTGTGATCAAAGGGGGTTGAATGGTCTCACCCTCGACCTCTGCGCCAGCTTTCCAAGTTCTACAGCTCAGATGCGAGCCCTCCGCTGTCTGACATCCGCTTGTGCTTTGAGTCCCCACCGCCTCACTTGGGCAGGTGACGGGCAGGATATGAACAGGGGAAAAGGAGGCAGGTGCTCCATCCAGGCAGCACAGCCCACACACTCACAGGAACAGGAGCAGCGTTTCAGGTGTATGCCCGTTCCAGCCCCGCTTACCTCACCTGCAGAGATGTGCGTCAAAGTCTTGAAAGACAGCAGGTTTTCGAAAACCAGCGTGGAGAGGGCCACCTTCAACCGGATTGCTGTGCGGTAATTTATGGCCCAGGCAAGGGCCCAGAAGAGGACTTTGGTAAACTCGGTGGCGAAAAGGGCCAGACACAAGCAGATGCCAATACCAACGTGTCCGGAAGAAATGCTGGTGATATGCTGAAGGATTTGGTGAATGAGAACTGTCTGTAAAATAGTGTGGTGGAGAGAAGGGAGCGCCGCTGGATGGAGCCCCACACAAGAGCCTCGAATGACAGCAAGCTGACTTTACAGGCAGACTTTTCCATTACTTAAAGTGGTGCTGGCTGCACTTGACAAGGAACTGGCTTTATGAAAACTCGCCCCCAAGGAACACAGAGATAAAGACAAGGCACTAAAGCCACCAGCTCTCAGAGAGAGAGTGACTAAGGACATGCTTTCCCCCAGCTGGGGACCTGGGAGACAGTTCAGAAGAGCCAGCCCGACTCACCGGCCCTAAAGCTGCCATGATGATACACAAGATGTTGGCCACGACATCCATCAGCACCCGGGTCCTCTGGAATTTCCAGACCACACGGCCCAGAGAGGCCTGCTCCGGCCCCACCCTCTCTATTTCTTCATCCCAAAGGATCTGAAATCTGCAGGGAAAAAAAGGGAAAGGGAAAAGGATGGGCAGGCCATGTTGCCTATCACCTGGGACTGCTTTGATGGGCAAACACTTGCGAAGGTGCATGGCACAGCCCTCGTCCTGGTACCTGGTGTCTTTGGCACGCAGCCTTCCTTCATTCTCTTTCTCCTTCCTCAGGGCAGGTAAAGAGTGGACAGAGGAAGGGGGCGATGCCCAGACAGAGCTTCTGATAATATCTGCACTAGGCACCACCCAGGTCTTTCCCATCTTAGTCTGTGGCTACCTCATAATGAAGAAGATGGTAGCCATAGAGAGTTAAAAGTCCTTCTTGGGAAAAAACTGACCTTTTAGCAAGGTACAGTGTTACATACCTATAATCTAAGTACTCTGGAACCTGAGGTAGGAGAATTTGAAGTTTTAAACCAGACTAGGCTATGTAGCAGGACCTTGTCTCAAGGAAACAAAAAGGACTGTCCGTTTCAAAGGTTTGAAAGGAGTCCCACACAACAGGTCTATGGCACATGAGCAAAGGATGCTAGGAGGCCCAGCCGAGCAGACGCTTATGGGACTTCACGGGTCTCAGGAGGCACTTAGGTGGCACCATGCTCTAAATGCAAGGAAAGCATCTGCAGGTCTTTAGGTCAATGTGATGAAATAATGGGCATATTTGACAGATTACTTGGTGGCTGGCAGTGTGATTGGCTGTGGGTACTCACAGCAAAAGAAAAAAATCACACAGGACATGAGGGGCATCAGGCCAGAGACACAGTACTGACAAGTTAAGGGGGGAGGATTCAAGGACAGTTTGCTAGGGGATGACAACAGGACTTGCTGGCAGATTAGATGTGGGAGGAAAGGAGAATGGGAACCAAGGGTAGAACCCAGTTCCCCAGTCTTAGCGACTATGAGAATGGAGAGGGGGAGAGGAGAGAGTATCATGAGGTTGGGGCTGAGGGTCAAGACCGCAACTTTACACTTGCCTAGCGTGTGTGAAGATCCGTTCAACCCATAGGCAAAGAAAATGCTACATCCATACAAACCCAGATGAAATACCCTGCACTTTAGATATTGAAATTCGTGAGGCCTCCAAGTGCTGCTGATGCTGGACCTACGGAATTCAGATTCTAGAAGAGAGGCCTGGGGTGAAGCTGGACACATCATTGAGCAGTCAGAATTTATTTGGTGCTTAATCTCCCGGCCTGAGTGAAATCGGCTGAGAAAAAAGCAGCAGTTGATGCTGGGCAGGAAACGATTTTTAAAAAAAAAAAAAATCCCTAATGAGAAACACTAGCTGGAAAGTTGGAAGGATAATCCAGCAGCACACAGACACTGGTATGGCCCCTCAGAGCTCTCTAGAAACCTCCTCAAGACTGTAGACAAAGTAGCAGCAGCTGAGATTCCTTCAGGGAAGAGACGATGGGCAGGGCAATTCTTCCCCTAGAAGCAACTTCGAGACGAAAACTTGCGCTCATCCCCTTTATTATATATTCCAGGATGTGTCGTACTTTGGACCATGTGGCCAAAGTTAGGGCAATCTCCATGACAAAGAAAGGTAGCAGTTTTGAGGACCTTGCCTTGGTCAATACATTCTGGGTCCTCAGCACCAATTTCAATGCAAGTATCAGAGCGACTGAAGCCTGGCTCTGGAGAGATGGTTGTAGCTAAGGGCACCTGTGGCTCTTGCAGAGGACTCGGGTTTGCTTCTCAGCATCCATATGGCAGCTCACAACAGTTTGTAACCCCACTTCCAGGGGATCTGACACTCCTTTCTGACTTCTCTGGCAGCAAGTACATGTATGGTCCCGATACATACATACAGGCCAAACTCTCATGCACATAAAAAGCAAAGAATGAAGGAGATCGGTGTCTTCGTGCAGACGTGAACAAGTCTTTATAAATTTTCAGCTGAAAAGAGCAAGGTGGCAGCCACACAGTATGTTAAATTTTTAAGAGATTTATTTATTTTATGTATGTGGGTGTTTGGTTACATATATAGCTGCACACCTGAAGAGGGAATTGGATTCCATACAGTTATAGATAGTTCGGGGTGCTGGGAATCCAATCCTGGGTCTCGGTGTTCTTAAACACTGAGCCATCTCTCCATCCTCAGATTCTATGTTTTAACTTCAACATAGAAAGCCTTGCCTGGACTGGCCATGGTGGCACATGCCTTTAATCCCACCACTTGGAAGGCAGAGGCAAGTGAAGCTCTTTGAGTTCTAGGTCAGCCTGGTCTACAGAGTGAGTCCTAAGCCAGCCAAGACTACACAGTAAGAGCCTGTCTCACAAAAACAAAACAAACAAACAAACAAAAAACCATCATGGCCTGTGTGTGGGAAAGCAAACGAGGCATTTTCTGCAAACAATGGCAGAACAGGTTCTGGTTGCAGAGTAGAAAACAATCTGAGCAGGGTCACCAGGATGTTAATGGTGTCGGCCGCTGGTAGGGGAACAGGAATATGGTGTAGAATAGTTGTACTGCTTAAACATTACTAAACTACAACTAAACCAATTAGTTTGGACCAGCGGTACATTTTCACAAGTCAAAATTGGCTAATATGGGCAGTTTGTAATACAGATATATAATAATGATATTTAAAAAAAATAAAGCCAGAAATGATGCCTTAGAGATATATGCAGCACCCAAGGTGAGCTCCAAACAGCACATAGTAAAGCAAGTCCACGGTGCTGCTCCTACAGCCCCCAGCCTCACACTATGGTCCCCTGTGTCCTTTCTACCCAGCCACACTTTCCCCAGAGACCGGGCCAAGAAGTGCAGGCAGTTCAGCTCACATCTCAATGAGCAGCTACTGAGAAGGTGTCAGTTTCCACGGGGGACACAGAACCCTTGGGACTCCTTGCTTACAATGCCACCCCTTGGGGACCCTCGTACCTCTTGGCGTTGATGTCAGATGCGTCATATGGTGAGAGTGGGGGCAGGGTGTCCACAGTCAGCGTGTGCTTGTAACTCTGAATCATCACAGGTGTGAGCCAGGAAAACGTGGCAAAGGACAGCAGGCCAGCATCATCCACGGGATTGGGTGCCAACCTAGAGCAAATGGTATTCTCGTGTTCCTGGGTGCCTGGGCTCACTGCCCTAATACCCATCACAGTCATGTGTGGACCCTGGGGCTTGCATTCATCAACCCTTTGGGTAGTTCTTGGTCTAGCTTACCCCAGCTCAGGAGAACAGATGGTGAAAGCTGTAGAAAGATACAGGCCAGCCAATATTCAAACTTGAGTAGCATACATTTAACTATATTATCCTGAAATCAAAGGTAACCGTGCCCAAACTGAACACTACCTAACTATTTTACTACTTTTGGTTATAATTTTTAATACACTTATTAGATTATATGTCAAAAACTACAGAATGTTGCATTAATTTGCACGTCATCCTGCATGGGGTCCACACTGATTGTTCCAGTTTTAACCACCATGCTGTTGAAGCGAGCATTTCCATCACTGTCCTTATCTTCTTAGGCCTTCCTCACATTCTTTGGGTGGGAATATCCAGGAGTGGGGAGCCCCTGTATGTCTCTCCAGCTTCACATGCAGCAATGTCATGTTGGTGACCAGGGTATCATACTCACACAATAAAAAATGAAAAATATGTAGAATAAATATGGTCAAAACGGAGTGTGTGGGGGGGGTCAAAACTAAATAAAATTTGAGACATACTGCAAGCCCAAGAGATGTCATTCGAACCTCTGTACTCAGAAAAGGCAGCAATTCCTAGTGTTGTAGTTAATGATATATAAAATATACCAAACTACTGAGCATGTGTGTTTGGAAGTCAGGCTACCTGAGACTATCCTAGGGTTTAAAAATGACCCACTCCCTGGCTCTCTGATCCTCGGTGTGCTCTTGCAGCTCATGTCAGCAAAAGGTGGAGTCTACTTCCCTTGCCCAGAATCTGAGATGCCCTGCAGCTCACTTTGGTGGACAGAATACGACAAAACTAGTGTGCTGGTCTCAATAAGAGTCTGAAGGTGCCCTGCCTGCATCCACCTGTTGTGGAATAGTCATTTTGTACACTGTGAAGATGTGTCTTTGCCAAGGCACCTTCTTATTGGTTTAATAAGAAGCTAAATGCCCATTAGATAGATAGGGGTATAGGTAGGACCGCCAGACACAGGGATGCTAGGTCACCAGGAGATGCAGAGGGAGCAAGACATGCTGGAAGACAGGTAAAGCCATGAGTCACATGGCAATACATAGATTAAAAGATATGGGTTAACTTAAGTTGTAAGAGCTAGTTAGTAACAAGCCTAAGCTATGCCCTAGCTTTTATAATTAATAAGTCTCTGTGTCATTACTGGGCAGCTGGCGGTCCTACCGCAAAGGTCCAGCTACATCTGCCCATTCCCTTGGAAGTCCACTGGAGGCTGAGTGACCTCATGGCCCAATTGTCTCTATTGTCCCAGTTAACCAACTGTTGGTCACCCCTCATAAACACAGGCACTTTGCCCACCAGATGCCTGAGTAAACCTGGTCAAGACCAGATGACCTACCCAAACCATCTCTCAGCCCAGGTTGTGTTAGTTTATGAGTTACCTGTATCATTGTAAGCTGCAAAAAAAGGCTTTCATCTGCTGACTGGTGGGGCAGTTTGCTAAGAATAAAGGCTGGGCTGCCAGAGCCATCAAAACCTGAGTGGCCAGTGCTTCCACCTGGAGCCAGGGATGCCATTACGGCCAAATTGCTGCCAAAGGCCATTCATGTCTGGATCCATAGTCTAGCTGCAGCTGAGGGCTGTGTTGATGTCTGTGGCCCATGTCACCTCAGGGGCCATAGGAACCATGCGTGATGAAATCAGAGGGACATACTGAACAGGCCCCACCCTTCACTCTCCTAGAGAAAGATGGTCATGCCTCTCGCTGGACACCATCGCAAGAGAGCTGGCCCTGACCTTCATGGGAAAGCTGATCCCTACTCTGGGGAAAGATGGTCCCACCCCACAGATGACAGAGAACCACCCATGATGGCATGGGCATAGGAGAGCTGGCTCTACCCCTCACCTGAGGTGGGTGGCTCCAGTAGCCAGGGCTGACCAGCTAGGCAACCACCCAGGCCCACAGCCAGGCCTGGGGTTGACCCACCCTAACATCTACCCCATTTAGGACCTGCTGGAGCTCCTGAAGGGACTGGTCCTGTGGAACAATACTAACAGGGCCTCCATGACTCAGGGAGGCCACAGGTTATTCCATAAGATTCCAGGTGAGGACCCAGTGATGATGGTGCACCAGAAACCAGGGGCCTTGAACCAGACCAGGGACTCATTGCAATGAGCATTGCTCATAAAGGTGACTGGACAAAAGGGTATACTATGTGGTACACCACTCCCAATGCCACCAGGATAAATGAAGAGGCGTTGGAGAAGCAGGAAAGAAGGAGAAATGAAGAGATTGATGGTTTTCGTTTGAGTTGTTCTTGCTTTTGTTGATTTGTTTGTTTTGTTTTTTTAAAAATTTCTTTTGAGGGCTGGAGAGATGGCTCAGCGGTTAAGAGCACTGGCTGCTCTCCCAGAGGTCCTGAGTTCAATTCCCAGCAACCACATGGTGGCTCACAACCATCTGTAATGAGATCTGGCTCCCTCCTCTGGTGTGTGGGCATACATGGAGACAGAATGTTGTATACATAATAAATAAATAAATCTAAAAAAAAAATTTAAAAAATTTCTTTTGAGGGGGCACTGCAGAGTTAAAGGGAGGACATGGGGGGACCAGGAAGTGAGCAGAATTAGAGTGCATGATATGAAATTACCAAGGAATCAATAAAGAAATTATGTTAAATAAATAAAAATAAAAAATATCAATATCCTGGCCCACAACAGAAGACTACTATTCTACCTGAGGCCCCATCTGTACTAGAAAACCCAGTCCCCAGCAGCACTCTCTACCCTGGGTTCCATATCCCAGCCCACAACACCAATAGAAGACTCCCACCCTGGAGCCCACACCATTACTAGGAAACCAGAAAGCCCAGGTACTTGGAACCCTAGAGGCCACACCACTATCCAGAACTCCAGAGGCCATGCCAGTTCCCAGAACTCCAGAACCCCAGAGGCAATGTGAGCATTCAAAACCTTAGAGGTCACGCAGGCTGACAAAACTCCAGTGGAGAGGCTACTGGAGCTAAAGACCTGCTGGTCACCAAAACTACAAGCCACTCAGACCAGAGAGGAAACAGAAAGCAAGGGAGGAAAATTCATCCAACAAAGATAAACTCAGAAACTGGCTCCTAATCCTATAACAACCCCAAACCCAGAAGACTAGTGGCCAGTGTAAGAACACAATATCACAAAGGACAATATGGTACCACCAGAGCTGAACCATCCTGATATAGCGAGCCCTGAATATTTCAACACAGATGAAGTACAAGAAAAGAACCTTAAATCCAAGCGTAGGAAGATGGTAGAGGCCCTTACAGAAGAAATGTACAAATCACTTAAAGAAATCTAGAAAAAAAACACTAACAGGTGAAGGAAATGAATAAAATTGTTCAAGTCCTGAAAATGGAAATAGAAGCAATAAAGAAAGGACAAACTGAGGGAAGTCTGGAGATGGAAAATCAAGGTAAGTGAACAGGAACTATAAATGCAAACATAACCAACAGGATACAAGAGATGGAGGAGAAAAATCTCAGGTGTAGAAGATAAAATAAAAGAAATAAATACAGTGGTCAATTAAAATTGTCAAATCTAAAAGAGTTCCTGACACAACAGATTCAACACAATGCCCATCAAAATCCCAGCAAAATTCTGCAAAGACCTCGAAAGAACAGCACTCAACTTCACATGGAAAAGCAAAAAAAGCAGGATAGCCAAAATGATCCTATACAATAAAAGAACTTCTGGAGGTATCACAATCCCTGACTTCAAACACTACTACTGACCTAGGCCCTCTGCATAAATGTTACAGATGTATAGCTTAGTCCACATATGGAACTCCTAACAGTTAGGGCAAGGACTCTGACTCTTTTGCTGGCTTTTGAAACCCTATTCCTCATACTTGCTTTGTCCAGCCTTAATACAAGGGGAGGTGACTAGTCTTAATGCAACTTGATATGCCATGTTTGGTTGATTTCCATGGGAGGCCTGCCCTTTTCTGAAGATAAATGGAGGAGTGGATGGAGAAGGCAGAGAGACGTTGTGTGGGAGGGATTGGGAAAAGAGGATGGAGGGGAAACAGAAACTGCAGTTGAGATACAATAACAATAATAAAGAAAATTAAATTTAAATTTTTTAAAGGGAAAAAAATGAAGGCTACCTGTTGAACGTCAGGCAAGTGATTTAATCTCTTCCGGTAGTCTTCCCATCAGCTAGAGATGCTGACAGAGGGACTGGAGAGATGGCTCAGCGGTTAAGAGCACCTCTGCTCATCCAGAGGACTCGGGTTCAATTCCCAGCACCCAGATGGCAACTCACAAGGGAAGAAAGGAAGGAAGGAAGGGAGGGAGGGAGAAAGGGAGGGAAGAAAGGAAGGAAGGAAGGAAGGAAGGGAGGGAGGG